>NC_133373.1:38791048-38846765 GCF_049309525.1 Garra rufa
CTCTAACTTCAAAAATCATGCAAAACACTTCTAACACCTTCAGATATGTTTCTCTGTGTTGCAAAATAGGTTTTATTCATGCACAGACTGCAATTTTAATTTTGGACCGAGTTTCAGCTTGCATTGCCAGAACCAAGTTTGTTAAGTGCTGAAACGCTGTTTTCTGACATTTCAGGCTCTAACTTCAAAAATCATGCAAAACACTTCTAACACCTTCAGATATGTTTCTCTGTGTTGCAAAATAGGTTTTATTCATGCACAGACTGCAATTTTAATTTTTGGCCGAGTTTCAGCTTGCATTGCCTGAACCGAGTTTGTTATGTGCTGAAACGCCGTTTTCTGACATTTCAGGCTCTAACTTCAAAAATCATGCAAAACACTTCTAACAACTTCAGATATGTTTCTCTGTGTTGCAAAATAGGTTTTATTCATGCACAGACTGCAATTTTAATTTTTGGCCGAGTTTCAGCTTGCATTGCCTGAACCGAGTTTGTTATGTGCTGAAACGCCGTTTTCTGACATTTCAGGCTCTAACTTCAAAAATCATGCAAAACACTTCTAACAACTTCAGATATGTTTCTCTGTGTTGAAAAATAGGTTTTATTCATGCACAGACTGCAATTTTAATTTTTGGCCGAGTTTCAGCTTGCATTGCCTGAACCAAGTCTGTTATGTGCTGAAACGCTGTTTTCTGACATTTCAGGCTCTAACTTCAAAAATCATGCAAAACACTTCTAACACCTTCAGATATGTTTCTCTGTGTTGAAAAATAGGTTTTATTCATGCACAGACTGCAATTTTAATTTTTGGCCGAGTTTCAGCTTGCATTGCCTGAACCGAGTTTGTTATGTGCTGAAACGCCGTTTTCTGACATTTAAGGCTCTAACTTCAAAAATCATGCAAAACACTTCTAACACCTTCAGATATGTTTCTCTGTGTTGCAAAATAGGTTTTATTCATGCACAGACTGCAATTTTAATTTTGGGCCGAGTTTCAGCTTGCATTGCCTGAACCAAGTTTGTTATGTGCTGAAAAGCCTTTTTCTGACATTTCAGGCTCTAGCTTCAAAAATCATGCAAAACACTTCTAACACCTTCAGATTTGTTTCTCTGTGTTGCAAAATAGGTTTTATTCATGCACAGACTGCAATTTTAATTTTGGACCGAGTTTCAGCTTGCATTGCCAGAACCAAGTTTGTTATGTGCTGAAACGCCGTTTTCTGACATTTCAGGCTCTAACTTCAAAAATCATGCAAAACACTTCTAACACCTTCAGATATGTTTCTCTGCGTTGAAAAATAGGTTTTATTCATGCACAGACTGCAATTTTAAATTTTGGCCGAGTTTCAGCTTGCATTGCCTGAACCGAGTTTGTTATGTGCTGAAACGCCGTTTTCTGACATTTCAGGCTCTAACTTCAAAAATCATGCAAAACACTTCTAACACCTTCAGATATGTTTCTCTGTGTTGCAAAATAGGTTTTATTCATGCACAGACTGCAATTTTAATTTTGGGCCGAGTTTCAGCTTGCATTGCCTGAACCAAGTCTGTTATGTGCTGAAACGCTGTTTTCTGACATTTCAGGCTCTAACTTCAAAAATCATGCAAAACACTTCTAACACCTTCAGATATGTTTCTCTGCGTTGAAAAATAGGTTTTATTCATGCACAGACTGCAATTTTAAATTTTGGCCGAGTTTCAGCTTGCATTACCAGAACCAAGTTTGTTATGTGCTGAAAAGCCTTTTTCTGACATTTCAGGCTCTAACTTCAAAAATCATGCAAAACACTTCTAACACCTTCAGATATGTTTCTCTGTGTTGCAAAATAGGTTTTATTCATGCACAGACTGCAATTTTAATTTTGGACCGAGTTTCAGCTTGCATTGCCAGAACCAAGTTTGTTAAGTGCTGAAACGCTGTTTTCTGACATTTCAGGCTCTAACTTCAAAAATCATGCAAAACACTTCTAACACCTTCAGATATGTTTCTCTGTGTTGCAAAATAGGTTTTATTCATGCACAGACTGCAATTTTAATTTTTGGCCGAGTTTCAGCTTGCATTACCAGAACCAAGTTTGTTATGTGCTGAAACGCCGTTTTCTGACATTTCAGGCTCTAACTTCAAAAATCATGCAAAACACTTCTAACACCTTCAGATATGTTTCTCTGTGTTGCAAAATAGGTTTTATTCATGCACAGACTGCAAATATAATTTTGGGCCGAGTTTCAGCTTGCATTACCAGAACCAAGTTTGTTATGTGCTGAAACGCTGTTTTCTGACATTTCAGGCTCTAACTTCAAAAATCATGCAAAACACTTCTAACACCTTCAGATATGTTTCTCTGTGTTGAAAAATAGGTTTTATTCATGCACAGACTGCAATTTTAATTTTTGGCCGAGTTTCAGCTTGCATTGCCAGAACCAAGTTTGTTAAGTGCTGAAACGCCGTTTTCTGACATTTCAGGCTCTAACTTCAAAAATCATGCAAAACACTTCTAACACCTTCAGATATGTTTCTCTGTGTTGCAAAATAGGTTTTATTCATGCACAGACTGCAATTTTAATTTTGGGCCGAGTTTCAGCTTGCATTACCAGAACCAAGTTTGTTATGTGCTGAAAAGCCTTTTTCTGACATTTCAGGCTCTAACTTCAAAAATCATGCAAAACACTTCTAACACCTTCAGATATGTTTCTCTGTGTTGCAAAATAGGTTTTATTCATGCACAGACTGCAATTTTAATTTTGGACCGAGTTTCAGCTTGCATTGCCAGAACCAAGTTTGTTAAGTGCTGAAACGCTGTTTTCTGACATTTCAGGCTCTAACTTCAAAAATCATGCAAAACACTTCTAACACCTTCAGATATGTTTCTCTGTGTTGCAAAATAGGTTTTATTCATGCACAGACTGCAATTTTAATTTTTGGCCGAGTTTCAGCTTGCATTGCCTGAACCGAGTTTGTTATGTGCTGAAACGCCGTTTTCTGACATTTCAGGCTCTAACTTCAAAAATCATGCAAAACACTTCTAACACCTTCAGATATGTTTCTCTGTGTTGAAAAATAGGTTTTATTCATGCACAGACTGCAATTTTAATTTTTGGCCGAGTTTCAGCTTGCATTGCCTGAACCGAGTTTGTTATGTGCTGAAACGCCGTTTTCTGACATTTCAGGCTCTAACTTCAAAAATCATGCAAAACACTTCTAACACCTTCAGATATGTTTCTCTGTGTTGAAAAATAGGTTTTATTCATGCACAGACTGCAATTTTAATTTTTGGCCGAGTTTCAGCTTGCATTGCCTGAACCGAGTTTGTTATGTGCTGAAACGCCGTTTTCTGACATTTCAGGCTCTAACTTCAAAAATCATGCAAAACACTTCTAACACCTTCAGATATGTTTCTCTGTGTTGCAAAATAGGTTTTATTCATGCACAGACTGCAATTTTAATTTTGGGCCGAGTTTCAGCTTGCATTGCCTGAACCAAGTCTGTTATGTGCTGAAACGCTGTTTTCTGACATTTCAGGCTCTAACTTCAAAAATCATGCAAAACACTTCTAACACCTTCAGATATGTTTCTCTGTGTTGAAAAATAGGTTTTATTCATGCACAGACTGCAATTTTAATTTTTGGCCGAGTTTCAGCTTGCATTGCCTGAACCGAGTTTGTTATGTGCTGAAACGCCGTTTTCTGACATTTCAGGCTCTAACTTCAAAAATCATGCAAAACACTTCTAACACCTTCAGATATGTTTCTCTGTGTTGCAAAATAGGTTTTATTCATGCACAGACTGCAATTTTAATTTTTGGCCGAGTTTCAGCTTGCATTACCAGAACCAAGTTTGTTATGTGCTGAAACGCTGTTTTCTGACATTTCAGGCTCTAACTTCAAAAATCATGCAAAACACTTCTAACACCTTCAGATATGTTTCTCTGTGTTGAAAAATAGGTTTTATTCATGCACAGACTGCAATTTTAATTTTTGGCCGAGTTTCAGCTTGCATTGCCTGAACCGAGTTTGTTATGTGCTGAAACGCCGTTTTCTGACATTTCAGGCTCTAACTTCAAAAATCATGCAAAACACTTCTAACACCTTCAGATATGTTTCTCTGTGTTGAAAAATAGGTTTTATTCATGCACAGACTGCAATTTTAATTTTTGGCCGAGTTTCAGCTTGCATTGCCAGAACCAAGTTTGTTAAGTGCTGAAACGCCGTTTTCTGACATTTCAGGCTCTAACTTCAAAAATCATGCAAAACACTTCTAACACCTTCAGATATGTTTCTCTGAGTTGCAAAATATGTTTTATTCATGCACAGACTGCAATTTTAATTTTGGACCGAGTTTCAGCCTGCATTGCCAGAATCAAGTTTGTTATGTGCTGAAACGCCGTTTTCTGACATTTCAGGCTCTAACTTCAAAAATCATGCAAAACACTTCTAACACCTTCAGATATGTTTCTCTGTGTTGCAAAATAGGTTTTATTCATGCACAGACTGCAATTTTAATTTTGGACCGAGTTTCAGCCTGCATTGCCAGAATCAAGTTTGTTATGTGCTGAAACGCCGTTTTCTGACATTTCAGGCTCTAACTTCAAAAATCATGCAAAACACTTCTAACACCTTCAGATATGTTTCTCTGTGTTGCAAAATAGGTTTTATTCATGCACAGACTGCAATTTTTATTTTGGACCGAGTTTCAGCTTGAATTGCCTGAACCAAGTTTGTTCTGCGCTGAAACGCTGTTTTCTGACATTTCAGGCTCTAACTTCAAAAATCATGCAAAACACTTCTAACACCTTCAGATATGTTTCTCTGTGTTGCAAAATAGGTTTTATTCATGCACAGACTGCAATTTTAATTTTGGACCGATTTTCAGCCTGCATTGCCAGAACCAAGTTTGTTATGTGCTGAAAAGCTGTTTTCTGACATTTCAGGCTCTAACTTCAAAAATCATGCAAAACACTTCTAACACCTTCAGATATGTTTCTCTGTGTTGCAAAATAGGTTTTATTCATGCACAGACTGCAATTTTAATTTTGGACCGAGATTCAGCCTGCATTGCCAGAATCAAGTTTGTTATGTGCTGAAACGCCGTTTTCTGACATTTCAGTCTCTAACTTCAAAAATCATGCAAAACACTTCTAACACCTTCAGATATGTTTCTCTGTGTTGCAAAATAGGTTTTATTCATGCACAGACTGCAATTTTAATTTTGGACCGAGTTTCAGCTTGCATTGCCTGAATCAAGTTTGTTATGTGCTGAAACGCCGTTTTCTGACATTTCAGGCTCTAACTTCAAAAATCATGCAAAACACTTCTAACACCTTCAGATATGTTTCTCTGTGTTGCAAAATAGGTTTTATTCATGCACAGACTGCAATTTTAATTTTGGACCAAGTTTCAGCCTGCATTGCCAGAATCAAGTTTGTTATATGTGCTGAAACGCCGTTTTCTGACATTTCAGGCTCTAACTTCAAAAATCATGCAAAACACTTCTAACACCTTCAGATATGTTTCTCTGCGTTGAAAAATAGGTTTTATTCATGCACAGACTGCAATTTTAAATTTTGGCCGAGTTTCAGCTTGCATTACCAGAACCAAGTTTGTTATGTGCTGAAAAGCCTTTTTCTGACATTTCAGGCTCTAACTTCAAAAATCATGCAAAACACTTCTAACACCTTCAGATATGTTTCTCTGTGTTGCAAAATAGGTTTTATTCATGCACAGACTGCAATTTTAATTTTGGACCGAGTTTCAGCTTGCATTGCCAGAACCAAGTTTGTTAAGTGCTGAAACGCTGTTTTCTGACATTTCAGGCTCTAACTTCAAAAATCATGCAAAACACTTCTAACACCTTCAGATATGTTTCTCTGTGTTGCAAAATAGGTTTTATTCATGCACAGACTGCAATTTTAATTTTTGGCCGAGTTTCAGCTTGCATTGCCTGAACCGAGTTTGTTATGTGCTGAAACGCCGTTTTCTGACATTTCAGGCTCTAACTTCAAAAATCATGCAAAACACTTCTAACACCTTCAGATATGTTTCTCTGTGTTGAAAAATAGGTTTTATTCATGCACAGACTGCAATTTTAATTTTTGGCCGAGTTTCAGCTTGCATTGCCTGAACCGAGTTTGTTATGTGCTGAAACGCCGTTTTCTGACATTTCAGGCTCTAACTTCAAAAATCATGCAAAACACTTCTAACAACTTCAGATATGTTTCTCTGTGTTGAAAAATAGGTTTTATTCATGCACAGACTGCAATTTTAATTTTTGGCCGAGTTTCAGCTTGCATTGCCTGAACCAAGTCTGTTATGTGCTGAAACGCTGTTTTCTGACATTTCAGGCTCTAACTTCAAAAATCATGCAAAACACTTCTAACACCTTCAGATATGTTTCTCTGTGTTGAAAAATAGGTTTTATTCATGCACAGACTGCAATTTTAATATTGGACCGAGTTTCAGCTTGAATTGCCTGAACCAAGTTTGTTATGTGCTGAAACGCCGTTTTCTGACATTTCAGGCTCTAACTTCAAAAATCATGCAAAACACTTCTAACACCTTCAGATATGTTTCTCTGTGTTGCAAAATAGGTTTTATTCATGCACAGACTGCAATTTTAATTTTGGACCGAGTTTCAGCCTGCATTGCCAGAATCAAGTTTGTTATGTGCTGAAACGCTGTTTTCTGACATTTCAGGCTCTAACTTCAAAAATCATGCAAAACACTTCTAACACCTTCAGATATGTTTCTCTGTGTTGCAAAATAGGTTTTATTCATGCACAGACTGCAATTTTAATTTTGGGCCGAGTTTCAGCTTGCATTGCCAGAATCAAGTTTGTTAAGTGCTGAAACGCTGTTTTCTGACATTTCAGGCTCTAACTTCAAAAATCATGCAAAACACTTCTAACACCTTCAGATATGTTTCTCTGTGTTGCAAAATAGGTTTTATTCATGCACAGACTGCAATTTTAATTTTGGACCGAGTTTCAGCCTGCATTGCCAGAATCAAGTTTGTTATGTGCTGAAACGCCGTTTTCTGACATTTCAGGCTCTAACTTCAAAAATCATGCAAAACACTTCTAACACCTTCAGATATGTTTCTCTGTGTTGCAAAATAGGTTTTATTCATGCACAGACTGCAATTTTAATATTGGACCGAGTTTCAGCCTGCATTGCCAGAATCAAGTTTGTTATGTTCTGAAACGCCGTTTTCTGACATTTCAGGCTCTAACTTCAAAAATCATGCAAAACACTTCTAACACCTTCAGATATGTTTCTCTGTGTTGCAAAATAGGTTTTATTCATGCACAGACTGCAATTTTAATTTTGGGCCGAGTTTCAGCTTGCATTGCCAGAATCAAGTTTGTTATGTGCTGAAACGCTGTTTTCTGACATTTCAGGCTCTAACTTCAAAAATCATGCAAAACACTTCTAACACCTTCAGATATGTTTCTCTGTGTTGCAAAATAGGTTTTATTCATGCACAGACTGCAATTTTTATTTTGGACCGATTTTCAGCCTGCATTGCCAGAACCAAGTTTGTTATGTGCTGAAAAGCTGTTTTCTGACATTTCAGGCTCTAACTTCAAAAATCACGCAAAACACTTCTAACACCTTCAGATATGTTTCTCTGTGTTGCAAAATAGGTTTTATTCATGCACAGACTGCAATTTTAATTTTGGACCGAGTTTCAGCCTGCATTGCCAGAATCAAGTTTGTTATGTGCTGAAACGCCGTTTTCTGACATTTCAGGCTCTAACTTCAAAAATCATGCAAAACACTTCTAACACCTTCAGATATGTTTCTCTGTGTTGAAAAATAGGTTTTATTCATGCACAGACTGCAATTTTAATATTGGACCGAGTTTCAGCTTGAATTGCCTGAACCAAGTTTGTTATGTGCTGAAACGCCGTTTTCTGACATTTCAGGCTCTAACTTCAAAAATCATGCAAAACACTTCTAACACCTTCAGATATGTTTCTCTGTGTTGCAAAATAGGTTTTATTCATGCACAGACTGCAATTTTAATTTTGGACCGAGTTTCAGCCTGCATTGCCAGAATCAAGTTTGTTATGTGCTGAAACGCTGTTTTCTGACATTTCAGGCTCTAACTTCAAAAATCATGCAAAACACTTCTAACACCTTCAGATATGTTTCTCTGTGTTGCAAAATAGGTTTTATTCATGCACAGACTGCAATTTTAATTTTGGGCCGAGTTTCAGCTTGCATTGCCAGAATCAAGTTTGTTAAGTGCTGAAACGCTGTTTTCTGACATTTCAGGCTCTAACTTCAAAAATCATGCAAAACACTTCTAACACCTTCAGATATGTTTCTCTGTGTTGCAAAATAGGTTTTATTCATGCACAGACTGCAATTTTAATTTTGGACCGAGTTTCAGCCTGCATTGCCAGAATCAAGTTTGTTATGTGCTGAAACGCCGTTTTCTGACATTTCAGGCTCTAACTTCAAAAATCATGCAAAACACTTCTAACACCTTCAGATATGTTTCTCTGTGTTGCAAAATAGGTTTTATTCATGCACAGACTGCAATTTTAATATTGGACCGAGTTTCAGCCTGCATTGCCAGAATCAAGTTTGTTATGTTCTGAAACGCCGTTTTCTGACATTTCAGGCTCTAACTTCAAAAATCATGCAAAACACTTCTAACACCTTCAGATATGTTTCTCTGTGTTGCAAAATAGGTTTTATTCATGCACAGACTGCAATTTTAATTTTGGGCCGAGTTTCAGCTTGCATTGCCAGAATCAAGTTTGTTATGTGCTGAAACGCTGTTTTCTGACATTTCAGGCTCTAACTTCAAAAATCATGCAAAACACTTCTAACACCTTCAGATATGTTTCTCTGTGTTGCAAAATAGGTTTTATTCATGCACAGACTGCAATTTTTATTTTGGACCGATTTTCAGCCTGCATTGCCAGAACCAAGTTTGTTATGTGCTGAAAAGCTGTTTTCTGACATTTCAGGCTCTAACTTCAAAAATCACGCAAAACACTTCTAACACCTTCAGATATGTTTCTCTGTGTTGCAAAATAGGTTTTATTCATGCACAGACTGCAATTTTAATTTTGGACCGAGTTTCAGCCTGCATTGCCAGAATCAAGTTTGTTATGTGCTGAAACGCCGTTTTCTGACATTTCAGGCTCTAATTTCAAAAATCATGCAAAACACTTCTAACACCTTCAGATATGTTTCTCTGTGTTGCAAAATAGGTTTTATTCATGCACAGACTGCAATTTTAATATTGGACCGAGTTTCAGCCTGCATTGCCAGAATCAAGTTTGTTATGTGCTGAAACGCCGTTTTCTGACATTTCAGGCTCTAACTTCAAAAATCATGCAAAACACTTCTAACACCTTCAGATATGTTTCTCTGTGTTGCAAAATAGGTTTTATTCATGCACAGACTGCAATTTTAATTTTGGGCCGAGTTTCAGCTTGCATTGCCAGAATCAAGTTTGTTATGTGCTGAAACGCCGTTTTCTGACATTTCAGGCTCTAACTTCAAAAATCATGCAAAACACTTCTAACACCTTCAGATATGTTTCTCTGTGTTGCAAAATAGGTTTTATTCATGCACAGACTGCAATTTTAATTTTGGGCCGAGTTTCAGCTTGCATTGCCAGAATCAAGTTTGTTATGTGCTGAAACGCCGTTTTCTGACATTTCAGGCTCTAACTTCAAAAATCATGCAAAACACTTCTAACACCTTCAGATATGTTTCTCTGTGTTGCAAAATAGGTTTTATTCATGCACAGACTGCAATTTTAATTTTGGGCCGAGTTTCAGCTTGCATTGCCAGAATCAAGTTTGTTATGTGCTGAAACGCCGTTTTCTGACATTTCAGGCTCTAACTTCAAAAATCATGCAAAACACTTCTAACACCTTCAGATATGTTTCTCTGTGTTGCAGAATAGGTTTTATTCATGCACAGACTGCAATTTTAATTTTGGACCGAGTTTCAGCCTGCATTGCCAGAACCAAGTTTGTTATGTGCTGAAACGCCGTTTTCTGACATTTCAGGCTCTAACTTCAAAAATCATGCAAAACACTTCTAACACCTTCAGATATGTTTCTCTGTGTTGCAAAATAGGTTTTATTCATGCACAGACTGCAATTTTAATTTTGGACCGATTTTCAGCCTGCATTGCCAGAACCAAGTTTGTTATGTGCTGAAAAGCTGTTTTCTGACATTTCAGGCTCTAACTTCAAAAATCATGCAAAACACTTCTAACACCTTCAGATATGTTTCTCTGTGTTGCAAAATAGGTTTTATTCATGCACAGACTGCAATTTTAATTTTGGACCGAGTTTCAGCCTGCATTGCCAGAATCAAGTTTGTTATGTGCTGAAACGCCGTTTTCTGACATTTCAGGCTCTAATTTCAAAAATCATGCAAAACACTTCTAACACCTTCAGATATGTTTCTCTGTGTTGCAAAATAGGTTTTATTCATGCACAGACTGCAATTTTAATTTTGGACCGAGTTTCAGCCTGCATTGCCAGAATCAAGTTTGTTATGTGCTGAAACGCTGTTTTCTGACATTTCAGGCTCTAACTTCAAAAATCATGCAAAACACTTCTAACACCTTCAGATATGTTTCTCTGTGTTGCAGAATAGGTTTTATTCATGCACAGACTGAAATTTTAATTTTGGACCGAGTTTCAGCCTGCATTGCCAGAACCAAGTTTGTTATGTGCTGAAACGCTGTTTTCTGACATTTCAGGCTCTAACTTCAAAAATCATGCAAAACACTTCTAACACCTTCAGATATGTTTCTCTGTGTTGCAAAATAGGTTTTATTCATGCACAGACTGCAATTTTAATATTGGACCGAGTTTCAGCTTGAATTGCCTGAACCAAGTTTGTTATGTGCTGAAACGCCGTTTTCTGACATTTCAGGCTCTAACTTCAAAAATCATGCAAAACACTTCTAACACCTTCAGATATGTTTCTCTGTGTTGCAAAATAGGTTTTATTCATGCACAGACTGCAATTTTAATTTTGGACCGAGTTTCAGCCTGCATTGCCAGAATCAAGTTTGTTATGTGCTGAAACGCTGTTTTCTGACACTTCAGGCTCTAACTTCAAAAATCATGCAAAACACTTCTAACACCTTCAGATATGTTTCTCTGTGTTGCAAAATAGGTTTTATTCATGCACAGACTGCAATTTTAATTTTGGGCCGAGTTTCAGCTTGCATTGCCAGAATCAAGTTTGTTAAGTGCTGAAACGCTGTTTTCTGACATTTCAGGCTCTAACTTCAAAAATCATGCAAAACACTTCTAACACCTTCAGATATGTTTCTCTGTGTTGCAAAATAGGTTTTATTCATGCACAGACTGCAATTTTAATTTTGGACCGAGTTTCAGCCTGCATTGCCAGAATCAAGTTTGTTATGTGCTGAAACGCCGTTTTCTGACATTTCAGGCTCTAACTTCAAAAATCATGCAAAACACTTCTAACACCTTCAGATATGTTTCTCTGTGTTGCAAAATAGGTTTTATTCATGCACAGACTGCAATTTTTATTTTGGACCGAGTTTCAGCTTGAATTGCCTGAACCAAGTTTGTTCTGCGCTGAAACGCTGTTTTCTGACATTTCAGGCTCTAACTTCAAAAATCATGCAAAACACTTCTAACACCTTCAGATATGTTTCTCTGTGTTGCAAAATAGGTTTTATTCATAAACAGACTGCAATTTTAATTTTGGACCGATTTTCAGCCTGCATTGCCAGAACCAAGTTTGTTATGTGCTGAAAAGCTGTTTTCTGACATTTCAGGCTCTAACTTCAAAAATCATGCAAAACACTTCTAACACCTTCAGATATGTTTCTCTGTGTTGCAAAATAGGATTTATTCATGCACAGACTGCAATTTTAATTTTGGACCGAGATTCAGCCTGCATTGCCAGAATCAAGTTTGTTATGTGCTGAAACGCCGTTTTCTGACATTTCAGTCTCTAACTTCAAAAATCATGCAAAACACTTCTAACACCTTCAGATATGTTTCTCTGTGTTGCAAAATAGGTTTTATTCATGCACAGACTGCAATTTTAATTTTGGACCGAGTTTCAGCTTGCATTGCCTGAATCAAGTTTGTTATGTGCTGAAACGCCGTTTTCTGACATTTCAGGCTCTAACTTCAAAAATCATGCAAAACACTTCTAACACCTTCAGATATGTTTCTCTGTGTTGCAAAATAGGTTTTATTCATGCACAGACTGCAATTTTAATTTTGGACCAAGTTTCAGCCTGCATTGCCAGAATCAAGTTTGTTATATGTGCTGAAACGCCGTTTTCTGACATTTCACTCTCTAACTTCAAAAATCATGCAAAACACTTCTAACACCTTCAGATATGTTTCTCTGTGTTGCAAAATAGGTTTTATTCATGCACAGACTCCAATTTTAATTTTGGACCGAGTTTCAGCCTGCATTGCCAGAATCAAGTTTGTTATGTGCTGAAACGCTGTTTTCTGACATTTCAGGCTCTAACTTCAAAAATCATGCAAAACACTTCTAACACCTTCAGATATGTTTCTCTGTGTTGCAAAATAGGTTTTATTCATGCACAGACTGCAATTTTTATTTTGGACCGAGTTTCAGCTTGAATTGCCTGAACCAAGTTTGTTCTGCGCTGAAACGCTGTTTTCTGACATTTCAGGCTCTAACTTCAAAAATCATGCAAAACACTTCTAACACCTTCAGATATGTTTCTCTGTGTTGCAAAATAGGTTTTATTCATGCACAGACTGCAATTTTAATTTTGGACCGATTTTCAGCCTGCATTGCCAGAACCAAGTTTGTTATGTGCTGAAAAGCTGTTTTCTGACATTTCAGGCTCTAACTTCAAAAATCATGCAAAACACTTCTAACACCTTCAGATATGTTTCTCTGTGTTGCAAAATAGGTTTTATTCATGCACAGACTGCAATTTTAATTTTGGACCGAGTTTCAGCCTGCATTGCCAGAATCAAGTTTGTTATGTGCTGAAACGCCGTTTTCTGACATTTCAGGCTCTAACTTCAAAAATCATGCAAAACACTTCTAACACCTTCAGATATGTTTCTCTGTGTTGCAAAATAGGTTTTATTCATGCACAGACTGCAATTTTAATTTTGGACCGAGTTTCAGCCTGCATTGCCAGAATCAAGTTTGTTATGTGCTGAAACGCCGTTTTCTGGCATTTCAGGCTCTAACTTCAAAAATCATTCAAAACACTTCTAACACCTTCAGATATGTTTCTCTGTGTTGCAAAATAGGTTTTATTCATGCACAGACTGCAATTTTTATTTTGGACCGAGTTTCAGCTTGAATTGCCTGAACCAAGTTTGTTCTGCGCTGAAACGCTGTTTTCTGACATTTCAGGCTCTAACTTCAAAAATCATGCAAAACACTTCTAACACCTTCAGATATGTTTCTCTGTGTTGCAAAATAGGTTTTATTCATGCACAGACTGCAATTTTAATTTTGGACCGATTTTCAGCCTGCATTGCCAGAACCAAGTTTGTTATGTGCTGAAAAGCTGTTTTCTGACATTTCAGGCTCTAACTTCAAAAATCATGCAAAACACTTCTAACACCTTCAGATATGTTTCTCTGTGTTGCAAAATAGGTTTTATTCATGCACAGACTGCAATTTTAATTTTGGACCGAGATTCAGCCTGCATTGCCAGAATCAAGTTTGTTATGTGCTGAAACGCCGTTTTCTGACATTTCAGGCTCTAACTTCAAAAATCATGCAAAACACTTCTAACACCTTCAGATATGTTTCTCTGTGTTGCAAAATAGGTTTTATTCATGCACAGACTGCAATTTTAATATTGGACCGAGTTTCAGCCTGCATTGCCAGAATCAAGTTTGTTATGTGCTGAAACGCCGTTTTCTGACATTTCAGGCTCTAACTTCAAAAATCATGCAAAACACTTCTAACACCTTCAGATATGTTTCTCTGTGTTGCAAAATAGGTTTTATTCATGCACAGACTGCAATTTTAATTTTGGGCCGAGTTTCAGCTTGCATTGCCAGAATCAAGTTTGTTATGTGCTGAAACGCCGTTTTCTGACATTTCAGGCTCTAACTTCAAAAATCATGCAAAACACTTCTAACACCTTCAGATATGTTTCTCTGTGTTGCAAAATAGGTTTTATTCATGCACAGACTGCAATTTTAATTTTGGGCCGAGTTTCAGCTTGCATTGCCAGAATCAAGTTTGTTATGTGCTGAAACGCCGTTTTCTGACATTTCAGGCTCTAACTTCAAAAATCATGCAAAACACTTCTAACACCTTCAGATATGTTTCTCTGTGTTGCAAAATAGGTTTTATTCATGCACAGACTGCAATTTTAATTTTGGGCCGAGTTTCAGCTTGCATTGCCAGAATCAAGTTTGTTATGTGCTGAAACGCCGTTTTCTGACATTTCAGGCTCTAACTTCAAAAATCATGCAAAACACTTCTAACACCTTCAGATATGTTTCTCTGTGTTGCAGAATAGGTTTTATTCATGCACAGACTGCAATTTTAATTTTGGACCGAGTTTCAGCCTGCATTGCCAGAACCAAGTTTGTTATGTGCTGAAACGCTGTTTTCTGACATTTCAGGCTCTAACTTCAAAAATCATGCAAAACACTTCTAACACCTTCAGATATGTTTCTCTGTGTTGCAAAATAGGTTTTATTCATGCACAGACTGCAATTTTAATATTGGACCGAGTTTCAGCCTGCATTGCCAGAATCAAGTTTGTTATGTGCTGAAACGCCGTTTTCTGACATTTCAGGCTCTAACTTCAAAAATCATGCAAATCACTTCTAACACCTTGAGATATGTTTCTCTGTGTTGCAAAATAGGTTTTATTCATGCACAGACTGCAATTTTAATTTTGGACCGAGTTTCAGCCTGCATTGCCAGAATCAAGTTTGTTATGTGCTGAAACGCCGTTTTCTGACATTTCAGGCTCTAACTTCAAAAATCATGCAAAACACTTCTAACACCTTGAGATATGTTTCTCTGTGTTGCAAAATAGGTTTTATTCCAACCCAGTCTCACGGCAGTTCGTGTTATAGTCACGAAATTTAATCTATTGATTCGTGTTCATGGACACGAATTTCCCTCTTTTTTCGTGTCAGTCAGCACGAATTTCGATCTCATGTATTTAAATGGGAAATATCTTTCGTGTCACTCAGCACGTATTTCGATCTAATGTATTTCTATGGGCAGGGGCGTGTCTACGTTACAGGCGGCCCTAAGCAAAAACCTCCTGGAGGAGGCCCGCGATCGCGTTCCTGGGGGGCGGCTGGGTCCCTCCTCGGGAGAAATTGGGATCACGTTCCGGGGGGAGTGCCCCCGGATCGCGTTCCCACCTGAAAAAATACGATTGCGGGAGAAATTGGTCGTGTCCTGGGGGTTCCCCTTGGGAAAAAGTCGCAAATGAAAAGCAATTGCGTGCTTTGCATGGTGGGTAAACACGCTACTGTCAATGGGAAATATATTTCGTGTCACTGAGCACGAATTTCGATCTAATGTATTTCAATGGGAAATATATTTCGTGTCACTCAGCACGAATTTCGATCTAATGTATTTCAATGGGAAATATATTTCGTGTCACTCAGCACGAATTTCGATCTAATGTATTTCAATGGGAAATATCTTTCGTGTCACTGAGCACGAATTTCGATCTAATGTATTTCAATGGGAAATATATTTCGTGTCACTCAGCACGAATTTCGATCTAATGTATTTCAATGGGAAATATCTTTCGTGTCACTGAGCACGAATTTCGATCTAATGTATTTCAATGGGAAATATCTTTCGTGTCACTCAGCACGAATTTCGATCTAATGTATTTCAATGGGAAATATCTTTCGTGTCACTGAGCACGAATTTCGATCTAATGTATTTCAATGGGAAATATATTTCGTGTCACTCAGCACGAATTTCGATCTAATGTATTTCAATGGGAAATATCTTTCGTGTCACTGAGCACGAATTTCGATCTAATGTATTTCAATGGGAAATATATTTCGTGTCACTCAGCACGAATTTCGATCTAATGTATTTCAATGGGAAATATCTTTCGTGTCACTGAGCACGAATTTCGATCTAATGTATTTCAATGGGAAATATTTTTCGTGTCACTCAGCACGAATTTCGATCTAATGTATTTCAATGGGAAATATCTTTCGTGTCACTGAGCACGAATTTCGATCTAATGTATTTCAATGGGAAATATCTTTCGTGTCACTCAGCACGAATTTCGATCTAATGTATTTCAATGGGAAATATATTTCGTTTTTAGTTTTTAGTTGTGCCACTGGGGACCACAGACGCTGTATTTTTTTTTTCTTTCTAATTTGTTATTTATTTACTTATTTTCGTCAGTGCTTACAGTCAAAAAATATAGTATATACATTCCCCTGGTAAATAAGGAGACTGCAGAGTTGTGCTACTTTTCTGAGAAATGCCGTTTTCCATAGATTTGTGTCAAATAAAGCAGTAAATAGTACAGTAGCTACATATGAACCTTACCGACCGTTTACTACGGTGAATATGCCAGCTAAAACACTTATTTTTAATGCCATTTTTATTAATCTCAAACTATGTTATAATTGTCTTTGCTCATCGCTTAATAAGACAGCTGCTAAAACAGCTGTACTAATGAAAAAATATGATTTTGCTGTGCTCCTGATTATTTTCTGAAGCTTACAATTTTGTTTTTTTATTAGTTTATTTACTTATTTGTTTGTTTATTTGTTTATTGCTCTTTGTCAGTTCAAGCCATGTGTATATACATATTTTAAATAATAAATAGAAAAATAGAAGAAAAGAAAAGAAAAGAAAAGAAAAGAAAAGAAAAGAAAAGAAAAGAAAAGAAAAGAAAAGAGCAATACCCATGAGCCTCAGCCTCCGTTGCTATGGAGACGGAGCCAGTCTGCTTTGCAATTGGGTGAATTCTTCTCATTGCGCGCAAACCACTGTCCAGGTAGGTTACAAGGCTAATAATTAATGATCACGTTTTGTTTAAATTTTAAAAATGGATCCCTTTCTTTGCCATTAGGCTCGCGTGGTTTATATGTTAGGACAACAATTAAAGCCCGACCAAAGGTTTCCTCATTATCAGCGAAAAAACTTGTGAAATTAGGCTTGCTAAACGGGGCTAGCTAACTTCAATATAAGCTAACTCTAGTTTTAAGTTATGTCAGCCTGGTGGAGCATTGCGTTATTGTCTGGGATATGGGCGATTTTTTTCTCAATCATCATGACCTTATGTTTTAATCGTATCCAAAATTGGCAAATGTCAACATTAAGGAGCGCTAAACACGCTCAAGCAGTGTATGTTTCATTCATACTCGACGCTAGAGGCGCTCTCACGCAGAAAGTACAAAAAAGACTAGTAGAAGTAATTACGAATGACGTGCCAGAAAACCCTAATATGGACAAAGGCTACAGCTGTAGCTATGCTGAATAAAAACAGAAAGGTTGTAACTGATGGAAGGACAATGAAAGAATGAAAGACAAATATATGACACATATGGTATGTGATCATGTTATGAAGTATATAAATAATGCAGTGCTGCTGACATAGCATTAATTACAGTATGGAAACTAAAAAATATATTTTCTGCCTTATCCTGTGATACAGATAAGAAAAAAACAGGGAAAAAATATTATAGACTACAAATTATTGGTTATTGTCCAGCAGTGTAGGCTATTTAGCCAATTAAAAGTAATATATATATATATATATATATATATATATATATATATATACATATATATATATAAATAAATAAAAAGTCTTGTCAGTGTAACCGGGAAAAAAAGTGTTATGGTATTATTCTTAGTATATTTGACATATTTCCCCCTTCACATATCTGAATATGTCAGTATATAAATTGGCCTAACATTACTACACATAACATTGCCTTTGAATCTTGGATGAGGAAACCCCAGATGCATGTTAGTGTACAGAAAATAGGAAAATTTTGATTTTTGTTCATTTATCTTAAGCATTTATAAGAAATCTATCACTATAGGGGAGCACTTTTTAAACCTTATTTTAGCATAAGTATTCTACACTCAGTCAAACGAGTCACCTCACCAGTCCGAATCTAGATAGACCTGATTTAGCGAACCCAAAGGCACTTTTAAGAGCCAACCTCTATCTCTCTTGTTATCTTTTTCTATATCTGTCTATTTGTCACAACTTCTGTGTCCATCTGTCTCACTAACTATATTTCTATCCATCTTTCCAATCTATATCTTCATCTATCTCTCAGTCTTCACAAACTTTCCTCTCTCTCTGTCTTAAACTACTTGTCTGTCTTTTCCATCTTTGTCAGTCTGTCCGTCTTTAGTCTGTCTGTCTGTATCTGTTTGTGTTGCAATGGCGACCAAACATAAACTTGACTCACAGGATCCCCACTACCAAGAGGGGAGACGCATGGCTCTTGAACTGAAACTAGACCGTGTTCTAGCTGAAGCCAGGGTAAGATTTTTTAATTTACCTCAATCATTTTATACTTGAACATGCAAATTGGGGAAAAAGTATAAAAATGTAATGAATGTAGAAGAAAGAATATGTCATGCAGGTATATTGCATGATGAAATGAAGTAGTTAACATCCTATAATGCTTTTTGGCATTTGTAAGTGAGGGAATTTATTTTATAAGAATGGAGCTCCATCCCCCCCCAAGTTACAGAGCCTTGGAGAATTTATGGCAAGGTTCATTAACATGCTCGTTCAACACTTTACTAACACTATGTTGTGTTTTACTTTCACTAATCACCTGTCTTTTGGATCCAGTACCTTTAACAACATCAGTCTTAAAAGAACATTTCACTCCAATACACAGACATCAGCTGAGGAGAGGAAACGTGCACGCTCTGGAGGAGACCCTCCACAGACCTCTAAAAAGGACTTTTTAGGGAGTGGCAAGCCGAGGGGGAGGCAAGGAGGGCGACGCCAAGCTGCAGCTCCAGGTTATATCTGAATTATGTAAATGGTGGACCAAATCAACTTGGAACACTGTAATGAATTATTTAGAGTTCAAAATGTTCCAATATCTGAAAAGACATTAAAAAGTGCATAAACCTTACAGTGGCAATATAGGGGTTATGCAAAACAGACTTCCATATTCTGCTAAACAGGTCTCGTTGCTTCCGGTTCACGTGTTTTACATATGACTTGTTAAATATGAAGGTGTTTTACTCAAGTTGCCTTCAAAGTAGACACTAAAGATGACCATAACCAATTTCCATTACATATGTGGATTGATATATAAAAGTTTTTATTTTTATTCTTTTCACTAACATTTATATATAACAACTGGATAAAATGTCAACAATAAAATTAATTAGTTCATTTTACAGATTACCTTAAAAGTCCATCGATATTGCCATTATTTAATATGGCTATTAACACGTTCTCCGACAAGCGGAAGAGTTGAGACCTGTTTTCTGGGTTTGGTCAGATGATGTTCAACATCCTTGTTGTATTAAGACATTACCAACTTAACAAAAATATGTCTGATTTCACAAATTGTTTAGTTTTGGGTTCAAAACAAAACAAAACATGAATGCAGTGATAGTCTAACATGTTATTCTTCTATGTACTGTTTTACAGTCGCACACCCTCCTCTTGAGTGCTCCTTGTCATCCAGTGTGGAGGTTCCACTTACTGTACCCTCAGCAAAAGTAAATCCTCAAGAGGAATTTGGTAAATCACAGTGATGAATCTAAAATCCATGTGTAATTAAAGAAAAAAAACTGCTTAGACCATACTGACAGTGCAGTAAATGGATTAAGAACACAATTTAGTAAAGTTTAAGGCTGGTTTGATACTGAATCATGAAATTGTGTTTATTCTAAATATTGATCAGTGGGGTTTTAATTGATCCTCCTCTAAATTGTCCCTTTTGATTTTTATTGATATTTTCTTTACAGAAAAAAATATGGAGAGGCTCTCTGATATTTTGGCATCTTATCCTTCTGCTGAGCCTCCAAGCAGCTCTGCATCCTCATGGTCTTTTCGGCAGCAGAAAGCCTCAGATCGCTGGAAAGAAGCAAGACCATACCACCTAAAATGCCTTATTGCAAAAGAGGCTGTTGGTCGTCCATTGTGTTGGCTTTGCCATGAGCCTGCTGTTATTAGGTTGGTTTTCAAAATTATTTAACTTTAGGGTAGGCTTGCTATACACCTGAAATAATATATTAGGGAAAAAAATGATCTTCTCCCTAGGTGCACAGAGTGTCTTCCCGAGGAGTGGTTCTGTGGGGACTGTGATGTATTGCATCACAAAAAACAGCCACTCCACAACAGGGAATGTGTCATCCATGGGTTTTTTGAAGCCATTCCTCCAACCTCGTATGTCATTAAAGGGGAAGATGGATATTGCATCCATGAGCAAGGTACAGTGTGCTCTCATGAAAGCCCTCATGTGTGTCTGCAGCCAGTTACAAATAATCTTTTTTTTTTTTTTGCCAGCTTCCATTTTGCCGACTGTGAAGGTGCCAGACTGCTCCTGTGAAGGCACCAATTTCACCATTTTACCAGGCAAACCAGTAATATTAATTACCATCAATGGTAAAAACCATTCACTATTTAGATTTCTGTTTTGATTTGATGTTTTTCATACTAGTGTGCTGTGGCATTGTGCTTACAATTGTAGTCAAGTCAAAACCTATGGTATAGTATAGCAGATGGTATTGTCATATTAGCCATAACAAAGACAGACATCTTTTATTTTTGTCCTCCGCAAACCAAAATAGTTAGCTGTTACAAAGCAGTAACATCCTTTGTGTCCTTCCAGCATGAAGTCCAATCAACACAGCTGTTTGGAATTTAGTGAATTCGACAAATGTAAACAATGTTTGATACCAAAGCAACCAGAAGGCAAGCCTGCAACCTTTAGCCAAAAAAGTGTAACGGCTAAAACTAACACTGTGGCGCGGGAGAGGACACCAGCCGCCATTTTTTAAAAATGGATGTCAATGGTGGAGGGGCTTCAATATGCTGAACGAAAGGCTTTTTAGAGGAAATAGCTTATGATTTATTCAAACGACAGCCTATCAGCTAATCTTCAACATGTCTTAAACTAAACAATAGTTTCGGATTGAACTATTTTTAGAGTTTCTACTGAAAAAAAATTGAGAAGTCACTGACTTTTGGATTCAGCTTTCAGAACATCCTATTCATTCCTAGGGTGTCCGCAAATGGCAATAAAGTGTCACACAACTCAGAAACAGAAATTCAATGACATCAATGCTGTAATGTTATGCTTTACCATTACGTTTTATTCAGTAGTAAGTAACACAAATCCTCTCATCTCCCAATAGTAAGACTGTCTTTGGTGATACTACTATTTAAGAAGTTTGGTGTGTGTGCTGGGATTATAGGAAGTTGTGCAGTGTTCCTCAACCATTCACACTGTGCAGAATTACCAAACTGTTGTAAAATGTATTTTTACAATTTACTTTTTTTCTTCCAAGGGCGTTTTGACTTACATCAGCCACTATATGTATGTCAAACGTGCCAGCATCAGTGGACTCCTGACTTAAAGGACCTCCTTAGGAGTGGATATTGGCCAGCCTCTGTCACCAGTTCCATACTTTATACACTGGACCTCCTGAGCTCCTTTCAGGAACTCAAGGTCATCTCTCCAGGATTCTCCAGACAAGCCTTCGCAAAGCTGCTGGAGCATCGCACTAAGATTGGAGGAAGAGTAAGTGTAATTGTTTTTTCATATTATAAAATTTATTTCCATAAGCAGAAATCGTCACATATACTATTTTGTTCTATATATCTTCCAGACTGGACAAATCAACGGTGATGCACTACAGCGGAGTTTCTTAGAGTTTTCGTATGCTTCATTTGAGGAAGAACAGCTCTGCTGTGGTGCTCCTTTTACCTGCCCAGCCTGCACGCCGGAAATGTTGGCTGTTTCAGCAGATGGAAATAGAAAGCTATACCGCTTTCGCCGAGAGACAAGGTAGTCTTTGTTCCTGTCTTTTTATTGAGTTATTTAGTTACTTTATACATTTAATGGATGGATTTCACATTTTTCTTTCTTCCTCAGCTGTGATGACCCTGGCTTTTTTGAAGGGCTCTTTGTGGCTGAAGACAGTGCTGTGTCTACATTTGTTGACACCATTCAGAAAGCTGTGAGAAATGTAAGTTTTAAATAAAACTATATAAGTCCGACAATGATTTCCTTCCCACTTCAACTACATCTGCCTACCAACTACTCCAAAGTCAACTTGAGAGAATAAGTGCTATATATTTTATAACGCCATTGCTTATATTTGATTGTTGTGTTTGTTATGTGTGTCATAGACACAGGGTAAAGGCACATGTGGGGATTCCCAGTGGACAGCAGCGAGGGAGACATCAAGGAGGGCTTCTAAATTGGATGAAGAGGGGATGGAGGTTGCCGTGTGTCGCCACGGATTCCTTCTGAAAGCCCTTAATATGTACAGGGGGGAGATATTTGCCTACCCTCTGTATCTTCAGAAGGAGCTCATGCCAGCCAAGGCACAGTTCTTTGCAATGGATGTGGCTTGCAAATATTGGCCATACTTGGAGAAGGTTGCTAGTGTTCTTCCTGCTCTTCAGGAGCTGACCACAATGAAACCGTTCCTCAGTGTGATGCATGCTCGAGCCCATGCTACTAAGTGTGAAGTATGTATAATATTGCATCATATGTACATTTGTAATGTTTACAGGCACATTAATAATGTGAAATTAAAGTAAAGCATTACACTATACTATGCAGCTTTTTTGCTTAATCTTTTCTTTTACAGATTGTTTGAAGAAAATTGTGCCAATTTAATTAAAGTGAATTTCTTCCACCATTTACTAATAGATTAAGTGGAGTGGTAGGAACCAGGAAGGAGCAGGGACAACTGCCGGTGAGGAGGTGGAGCAAGTAAACAGTTACCTCTCACGTTGTGCCCTGACAACCAAATATATGTCCAAAGCAGGTAATCAGATTGTTTGCAATATTCTTGCATATTTTTTTAAGATTAAGCATCCTAACCTCATCATCTGCTTTAAACAGCACGGGTGGACATGCTTACATTGCATGCAATGGGGTGGAACCACAAAAAAAGTCTCTCTCTACATCAGTCACTTTCCACAAGATATGTGAAGGTAAGTCTCCTATTAATTGTTTTGTGTATCCTTTTGTTGTGTGCACTCGGGCTGTTGTTAATCGAACAAAGTTCTGATTATTGTATAACACTGTTTATCAGACTTGTCAGAGACTCCAGGAGGAAACTGCAAGGCTAGCTGAATTAAAAACAGAGTTACTTTGCACAGATGAAGTGGTGTCACAGTGGCTTTCTGATGTGAAGGAATGGGCAGCTGGCGGTAAGCATAACCAGTTAAAAGAAACAGCAAATATAATTTTCCACTGCTATCAGAAATTTTCAGTTTGATATTAAAGAGCAGCTGAAGATAATAGGCTGATCTTCTATGGATTACAGCAAACTACATCATATGTTCTGCCACATTTATGTTGAGTATTTCAGTTTCCCTGCAGGAAGTTCAATGAAGTTTTAAATACAAATTCAAACTCTGAACAGTTCTGTGTTGTTTTAACAGTGAATTTGCTGTCACTATTACTTCTACAGAGACACCAGATACATCTCATGTCAGTCAAGGCACCACACACAGAGGACTTCAGCAGTCAATTGAGGGGCTTTACCTTAGTGTGAGGCAGAGGAAGCAAACCCTTTACCGTCAGAATGGTATAACTATAATATAATAGGTTGATATTCAAGCTGCTGTATGCACCCTACTCCACCATAAATACATGTAACTAGCACATAATTTAATAAAACTTAAGCTTAATCATTCAATTCTGTGCTTTAAATGTCCAGCCTGTAGGAATAAGTGGTAACTAGTGGTGAGGTTTTAGATTGCAACCAACTCCCCTCACCTCTCCCTTTCCAAATTGTAGTAGAACTACTGTGGCAGACTAGAAAAAGTGAGCAGTCCTATCTATAGCCAGTGTTTGTTTGTCTGTTGTGGGCTACCGTAGGAACATGGCGGCTTTCGTGAAAGGGGACCATATTTAGATAAGAAACTGCCCATTCTAAAGTAATTATCCCCTAAATGTTACACAATGGATCTTTGAGTTTCCCGTTTGTAAATCTAAATTGAAATTTTCACATACTTCAATTATCTTTTTTAACATTCATCAAATAATTTTTTGGGTGTAGTATATTTTTTATATTAATTGAAGAGTGCTGTCACAAACCTCTACACCTGTACCTCCTGTCTTTCTAGACAGCAGCAAGCTTCGCCACCGCCTTCGAAGGAAGCTGGCAGAAGACAAAAAGCTCCTTCTTCAAGAGATAGAGAAATACAATGGTCTTGTATTAGACTCTGCCACTAACATTGATGTAGCTGTGGTGGAGCATTCCCTGACTGGAGAGAGCACTGGGTCTCAAATATGGCCATGGGAGGTTCATGGCAGTGGTATGTTAGTTTTTGACATTAGATGTTTCACAATTTTTTTTTACAGTTCTGCTTTATAGAGTACACTGAACTAAGACATGCATGTAACGTATTGAGTGTTGTAATTTTAGTTTGATTTTAAAAGTACATGTTTGTAGTTACAAAACATTTCAATGCTATTATGCTCATAAATTGATTGTCTCATGTATACATACAACTGTTTTTGATTCTTAGCAAACATTTCAATCAAGAAACAACTGCATGACCAAGTGATGTTGACAACGCGACTGCAAGAGGAAAAAAACATTTTGGTGTTGGAGATGGCACAACACTGCACGTGGTTGCAGAGCCTGGCAGTGGTTCTCAAGAACAAGATACCTGAGGAGGGTAAATTGAATAAAAACCCTGTCCATTTAAAGTATGAACTAAAAAAAAAAAAAAACACATATCAGTCTTGGTCATAGAACTTGGATGTAGTAGAACATTTATTTCTCTGTTTGCCATGGTCATTTGGCTTGCACATAATAAAAAGGGGACTACAGTTGTTCAATATGTTAACAAGTCAGTAAGGCTTTAAAGTGTGTCACATTTTCTTGAGAGATTTGTTGTACTGTGGCTGTTACATGAAAGCTGAAATTAATCTTGATGTAACCTGAATGCCACACAAGGTGTTACTGTGAAGAAGAAAGATACTAGCTATTAGACATTGATTGCAACACAAATGCTTTTCTGCTGCTTTGGGCCTCACTGCATAAGTCGCCTCAGTGAGCCATCAGAGTTTATACAGAAGGTAGCCAGGTAATATGACAGAGATACACTTGCCAGCTATCCTGCTTTATAGATTTGAATGGGTGAATCTTTTTACTCCATTGAAGTTCTTTGGCCCTGATGAAATATTCTTAATATATAGTTTGTCCTTAATGTTATCTCTTGTTGTGTTTTTAGACGTAGACAAGGGAAATGTGGGACTTTGCTGTCTCTTAAGAAGAAGACTGTCAGAGGTGTCAGAAAGGTTGCAAGTGGTCCTCCAACAGTACAAGACTGCTTTAGGCCCTGAGGCCTCTGCACTTCTACATGGTGAAGCAGAAGATCAAAGTGGCCTCAGTAGTCCTGACACCAGTGAGGATGAAGAAGAAAACACAATTTAGGTAATTATGTAAATTCATATGCATGTTTGTTTGTTCTCAAAAATAGACCAGGGGGTGTTCCATTAAGGTAGATTAAGGAAATCCTGGCTTAGGACCATTGCAAGAACGTCAAGTGGTCTGTCTCAGCTCAACTCAAGCTGACTGATGCCGTCGCTGCAACTCAGCTTGTCAATTTGCCAGATGTTGTTTTCAGAATATAAGGCATGGCACCTGTTTCAACAGCCAATCAGCTTGTAGCAAAGTCAGCTGGTCAGGTCACTAAACTGTCAGCTGATTGGCAGGAGGAAAGAGAGGATCAATTC
This sequence comes from Garra rufa, assembly GCF_049309525.1. Taxonomy (NCBI): domain Eukaryota; kingdom Metazoa; phylum Chordata; class Actinopteri; order Cypriniformes; family Cyprinidae; genus Garra; species Garra rufa. The sequence continues at coordinate 38,816,967 of NC_133373.1, forward strand.
ATCAATTTGTTTGAGTTGAGTTGTTTGTTGTCTGCATGACACAAGCCTTAAAATTTAACAAACTCTTCATGAGCTGCATATGTACTCCAAGCACAAGCACAATACATGCTTATTCAAGCCTGGTTAAAGTCAACGTTGACTAGACATGGCTAAATTATGTAAATGGAACAGCTTGAGCCTGTACTGAAAGTCAATGTTAATTCAAGCCATGCTTTTTAAGAGAGCACAATTTTCATTAGCTGCGTTGATGGAATATCCCCATTACTGTTACTCTTCATAATTTATTTGTGTATTTATTGATGCTTTACACACCTTTTCGATTCTAAAACAGCTGAGCTTCACCTAACTTTAGCATTTATTTTTTGTTTTTCTGTATTTCCCCAGATGAAAGCTGCACAAAGGACTGTGTTGAAGGAAATGGACTTGCCCAGTTTTGTGTATTTGTAGATAGTATGCTTATTGATTTACCACGTCAAAATCTGTATGCATTTTATATTGTTTAAATTAAACCTATCTGTAGATTGCCAAGCAATTAAGTAAGCACATGAATGTTCCTTGAAGAGGCACAAATCTTAGTATTGGAAAGGAAAGGATGTGATGTGTGCCCAAGTATGGTTTTTCAATACTCTGAATTTGTGCTCTGCTTTTCACTCATCCAAGTGCACACACACAGTAGTGAACGCACACACACACACACACACAGTGAACACACACCCGGAGCAGTGGGAAGCCATATTGCTGGTCTGGTGCTTTTGTTAAAACCAAATAAAAAAATCTACAAATATTTTTATGCAGCAAACATGCAGTTGTGAATGGGAACCGGTAGATTGCCAGTACCCTACCCTGCTTATTCATTGACTCATGGTATTAATTTTATTGGTGCAGGGCTTATAAATTCACTTTAAAACTCTTACATTTAATTTGAAAAATCTTGCAGGTACTCTGTTATAAGCACATTGTACATAACACTTACATTAAGTACTTGTATAATGGATCAGATTGTATGTAACAGAAAAAAATATGATATGATTTATCTTTATGTTGTATGTTATTACAGTTGACAAATAACTTGATTCTCTGTTCTGTTGGTGCATCTCAAGTGAAATTAACCACATTACCCAGTGTTTATTAATACAGCCTTATGGCTTGTTTGACCAATATGCATACACAGAATGTGGTGTATTTTTTACTGGTATTGTTGTGAACAGCAAGAAATAAAGTATTTTCAAAGCATTTCAGAGCATTTTATGTTTTCAATTAATTTCCAACAACATCGTTGACTATTTGCACAGATACTATTTCAACTGAACTGAGCTGGATGATGACATCACTGAATCAATTTCGAACTGACTTTCACTGAAAATTGAGTGTTTACTATTGTCCTTTTGCATTTTTGACACACTATTTTCCAATTTAATACTGTAAAGCTGCTTTGACACATTCTGTATTGGTAAAATCACTGTATAAATGAATCTGACAACTTTTCCATACATTGCTGTAAAAATAAATTGTGATAATGGTTCATACAAGGTAATAGCTGGAGGAAAAAGAAAAATATAAATTAAACATATACAGTACTGTGCAAAAGTTTTAGGCCACTGGAATTTTTACCAGCTTAAAATGTTTTGTTTTTTTTTCAGTCAGTAATCTTTTGCTGTAGTGTGTCAGTAGGAAATAGTTTACATTTCCAAATATTAATTTTGCCATTAAATGTAATAATCCAGTGAGATTTTTGTTTGCACAAGGAGTCTGACAACAGCCAGTGCTCCACACAGAGATCTGATCTCATCCTCATCCAGTCTGTCTGGAATGACACGAAGAAACACAACAAACTGAGACAGACTAAATCCAGAAGAAATGTGGCAACATCTCCAAGATGCTTTAAGAAACCTACCTGCAAAGCTACCTGAAAAACCTCTAAGCAAAAGCTGCTTTAAACACAAAGGATGGTCACACCAAATGTTGATTTAATTTATATAATTGAAGTTAATTGATTAATAAAATCTATTTATGACATTACTTTTGAAAGCATCCTCATTTTACAGCATTTTTACACAAGAGCCTAAAACTTTTAACAGTACTGTAAGCTTTGCAGGTAGGTTTCTTGAAGCATCTTGGATACACTGAGACAGACTAAATCCAGATGAACTGTGGCAGTTTGTTCTGTTTCTTTATGTAATTACCGACAGACTGGATGATGATGATGATGATGAGATCAGATCTCTGTGTGGAGCAGACTCCTTGTGGATGTTGTCAGACTCCTTGTGGAAACAAAAATTTCACTGGATTATTACAATTAATGGCAAAATGAATATTTGGAAATGTAAACTGATATTTCCTACTGACACACTACAGCAAAAGATAGGAATTACTGACTTAAAACCTATTTAGAAGGTGAACATTCTAGTGGCCTAAGACTTTTGCACAGCACTGTATATACATGGAATCTTGTTTCATTTGACATCACACTGCAATAATTGTTATAAACTTTATGGTATGTCTTTTTGCTTATCTTCAAACAACCTGATCCTGCTTGTAAGAGACATAGCTCTTCCATGCCATCATGAAAATAAGGTTCAAAGTTTGGCCATGTCAATTTTACCCTGAGTCATTTTGGACAAAGGGTTCTGTGAAGGTGTGCCTTGGTAAAGCCATGTCCATTAAAACATTGTTGTAGGACTAAACCAAATACATTGGCTAATAAAACAGATTATGTCATTGTATAAATTCCGAAGGTGACCCATTTTGGCCACTATTTCCACATAAAAAGGAAAAACAAACAAACAAACAAAAGGCTTCATTTTATGTACTGGGTCTTCAACGTGCTCTCTGAAACCAGGCCTGGGACGGCTTGTGTAAATGAAATTAAAAAATTAAAACCAAACCAAATATATCATTGGAAAGGTCTTGGCCTGGAGAGTAACATATGTCAGTATAAAGATTCTACATGGCTCCTGCTTTCTAAATACTGACCTTTGAACCTCCATCTCAGACCATATTTGAAGGTTTATAATCCAGCAACAAGAAGGTCTACAGACATGGGACCAACTGTTATAGAGAGTTCTGGACCCCAGCAAGCATGTGAGCATAGTAACTGTTGGGCACCAACTGGGGGTGCTGTCAAAAATAGCCCAAAAGCATTTTTTTCCCATTTAAAAATTATACTTTTAAAATCTTATAACACCAATGTCTTTCCCACCCCCTAAAAACCCTAGCAATACTTGCAACTTAATACTGCCATCGTCTAATTTTGGGCAATTTATCAATGTATTTAAAAACTACAATTCCCAGTAGAGGCACGCCATTGAACTTGTTATTGAGCGTTTAAATCAGCGTCCATATTTGAAGTTCTTTCAGTTTCCAAAGTAGGGTTAGGATTAGGGTTATAAAATGTGTCTTTACTATTTATGTCGACAATCTCCTACAGCTGAAACATACATTATACTGCATTTAGATGATAAAGATGGAAAGAATCGTAAGGATGTCAGTTCATCTGGGATATTTAACTGTTATTGTAGAACAACCAAGTAAGGACAGCCTCCAGTTTATTTATACACTACAATTCCCACTAGACATGTGCGATAGAACTCATAACGGAGCGTACACATCAGCCACCATATTTGTAGTTCTTCCGGTTTCCAGAGTAGGAACGGGGTTATAAAAACGTATCTTTACAAAATATATCACAAGTCTCCTACAGCCGAAACATATTGTTAAGATGATCTGGGTGAAAAAATCGTCAGTCACTGCAGAAATAATTTTGATTTATTCTATCTTTTATTATTATTATTTATGGTCTGAATTTGTTTGTTTAGCCCTCTCAGGAATGTAATAAACTGCCCCTGCGCTTATAAATATGCAAGCATTAGAAGCAATATAAGTAGGCCAAACAATACCCCAATAATGAAGACTTTCAAAATGTCTGTAGCCTGCTCTCCAGACCTTCACAATAAATCAATAGCTGTGTTTTAGTGACAAAACTGTTCAATCAATTGTAGTAGCTATAACCAAATTTTAATTTCAAAATAATAAAATAACTAATACATCAATGTGATGTAAACAAATTCCTCACATAAATATGCTCAATGTAGGTTCTTTTGTCTACGTTTTTCTACGTATCACTGTCTTTAATTAATATGTAAGGAAAAGTGAAAATCTTTTGCAAGTGTTTTAGTGTATTTGTGGTCTTTCTCAAAAATACAAGTGAAAATACAGCAAATGCTCATTTATTGCTTAATTATTGACTACAGGTTTAAAAAGCAATAAAACAAATTTTGCAAGGTGCATACGTTTAAACTACATAGTCTGGAGAAAAGAAATGCATGATATGAAAAGGAATATCCCCCCATGGAGTCTAGAAACTGGTGATGGTGAAGAGGTGAATAGAAATGCTGAGATCTGGATGAATGTGGAACTCATCTCCAAGCACAGTGGAAGAACTCCTGCGAGCTGAATCCGATGAGGACTGGAGGTGAATGGGGAGGAAGATCTTAAGTCTTTTGTCACATCAATTTGCCTGAAATGACAACTGTCAGCAGCAGAGAGAGGAACAGCTTTAAATGTTTTTTTGAATGTTTTCTTAAGAGTGGTCTGTGAGGTTAAGTTAACTTGAAAAGCAGAGACAACAGAACATTGAAATCAAGTTATATGTCGAATGTAATGAAAAAACATTCAGTGTGCAATGTATAATCATGAAATGTAAAACATGTTTCCAAATAACATCTGAAAATTAAAAGGAATAATTTGGAATAAGTGAATTTCTATTTAATTCTACTAGAGACTAAACTCAATGTGTCAGGTTTATTGGGGATTCACACCTTTTCACCACTACAGAAAGATGAGACATGGCATCAGAAGCAGCACAGAAACAATGTAATAAACACGCAGAAACCAAAATGTAGTTTAAATTCTACATTTTATTTCTTCTCATTAATTTGAATAGAATCCTTTGGCTGCCAGGAATGGGCCCACTCCTTGCCACTAAAAACAGGAGAGTTTTTTTTAGTTATTTTATTTACTGGGTACTTCCAATAAACAAACATTTTAACAATTGTGAAGCACACATCATTACAAGTAAATTAATAATGCCTGCATTAATTGATAAAGCAGAAAACCAGAAGAGTACATACCATATTGGACAGGGCTCCCATTCAACCAATATTTCTGCTTTGCCCTATCAAGAAAATATATATATATATTTTTTTAAAGAATAGCTTAAAACACACACATATACACAATGATTCAATTCTTGGCATAAGGCTATTATGTTTTGTTATAGGAATTGAGTTCCACTGATACAATATACAATGGGTCATTGTTGGTATTTGGTTGTTACTTTCTAATCTGTAATTCAAAAAGAATAAACATAAAAAAGTATCTGCCTAACAGTTATGGTATGTATTGGCAATGCACAAGCAAGTTTGTAAATCATATATTACACTGCATACTGTCTAAACTATGCATTTGTTACATAGCTGTCTAACCTTTCTCACTCTTTCTCTTATTACACTCCTGATGGGGAATGCCTCTAGGCGAGTATGGTAGGAGCAATCTGTGAACATCAAAAACATGTTTCACATATTTCTTAGAGTAGGAACAAAAAACACACAACTCTGAAGACTTAAGTAGTGAACTGCAAGGATGACAAGTGATGTTTATCACTAATCAAAAGTTGAACCAGGTTTAACTACTCTCAGTTCCAATGTGGTATGCTTACTTGAATAACAAAGTATTGGTTATGCTAATGCTGTGCCACAACTCACAATTGAGAACACTACACTGCTGCTTTCTCTACTGCTTGGCAATTCGTTTTGGTTAAATTTGACACATTAAAACAGCTGGATTTTAAAGGATATCTGTTAGGACTAATTATCTGTAGCAGTTACAAAAAATAAACAATCGAACTATAGGAAATAACCGGGGGTAAAAGTTGTCAAATAAATGTCAAATTTACATTTATATGCACTTACTGTTTTGTGGCTTTTTCCTCTTAGTCATATGTCTTGGTCCCTCTGTGGGATAGAAGATTACAGCAAAGTCATATATATACACGGGGAGAAAAAAAACATTAAAAAAATGGACAAAATGCACTTTGTAATGTCTTTTCAACATATATACAGTCATGGACAAAAATATTGGCATTCCTAGATTTAAACTGTATTAAAACAATTATTCATAAAATAATAAAATTCTCTCAGAATGAAATTACAAATTGTTTGCATTGGAACAACACAAAACAGCAGAGAATAAAGTCAAATCTGAGACATTCTATACAGAATTCCAAAAATTAACTGGACAAAAATATTGGCAGCTTTTTAGAATCGTCAGAAATGATTATTTTTCAAGCATGTGATGCTCCTTTAATTTGTAATTAATCTACCTGTAGCAATGCATATGTACTGGCAACATAGAAATCACACTTGAAACTAGTTAAAATGTGGAAAAATGTAATACATTTGTGTTGTGTGTCTATGTGTACCACACTGAGTATGGAGGGGAAAAAAGAAGAGTGAAATAGTGTTTGAGGATTTGAGAACAAAAATTGTGGAAAAGCATGAACAGTCTCCGTCCACAGGTCCATCTCCAGACATCTTAATGTTCCTGTTTCCACGTACACAACACTGTCAAGAAGTTTACAGCCCATGGCACTGTAGCAAACTAATATCCATGGATGTCGACAAATGAGAAAAATGTATGAAAGATCGCAACGAAGGATTGATCAAAGAATAGATAAAGAGCCTCGGTCAACTTCCAAACAAATAGGCTATATGTCGAACGTCACCTGATCAACCCCGGAAAACAGGTCTCATTGCTTCCGCTTGTCGGAGAACGTGTTAATAGCCGTAATAAATAATGGCGATATCGACGGACTTTTAAGGTAATCAGTTAAACAAGCCAGCTGTTTATTGTGGACGTTTCATTCGATATTTATATATAAATGTTAGTGAAAAGAATAAAAATTTTAAACTTTTATATATCAATCCACATATGTGATGGACATTGGTTATGATCATTTTTAGTGTCTACTTTGAATGAATCTTGAGTAAATCATGTTCATATTTAAAGAGGGATATGCAAAACGCGTGAACCGGAAGCAACGAGACCTGTTTAGCAGAAAACGGAAGCCTGTTGGGCATAACCCCTATTGAAGCTGACCTGCAGGCACAGGGGACAACTGTGAGCCCTTGCACTATCCATCACTATCTGAATAAAAAGGGACGCTATGGTAGGAGACCCAGGAGGATCCCGCTGCTGACACAGAAACAAAAATCCAGATTGGAGTTTGCCATAACGTACCCGAGGAGACTAAAATCCTTCTCGGAGAATGTCTTGTGGACAAATAAGACTAAAACAGACCTTTTTGGTAAAGCACATCATTCTGAAAATGAAATGAAGACTTCAAAAGAAAAGAACACTGTCCCTACATTCAAACATGGCGGAGGTTCACTGATAATTTGGGGTTGCTTTGCTGCCTCAGGCACTGGATGGTGTTGATTGTGTGCATGGCATTATGAAATCTGAAGACTACCAAAGAATTTTGGGGTGCAATGCAGGGCCCAGTTTCAGAAAGCTGGGTCTCTGTAAGAGGTCATGGGTCTTAAAGCAGGACAATGGCCTAAAGTATGTTTCAAAAAGCACAAAATGGTTTAAGACAAAGCACTGGATGGTTCAAGTGGCCAGAAATGAGTCCAGATCAAAATCGCATACTGCACCTGTCTAGAGATCTCAAAACAGCAGTTGGGGAAACCCACTCATGGTTACAGGAAGCAATTTATTTCAGTTATTTTTTTCCAAAGGATGTGCTACCAAATATTAAGTTAATTTTGTCCAGAGATTTGGAGATCTGTGTAGAATGTCTCAGATTTGGCTTTTCCCCTCTGCTTTTTTGTGTTGTTTCAATACAAACAATGTGTAACTGCAAAAAGTTTATGGGAGAAGCAGTGGATTTATTATCTGACAGAAATGCTGGGGTGCCAATATTTTTGTTCAAGACTGTATGTGTCCCTGGTGCATCTAGACCCCCAAAATATGAGAAAAGGCTGTCCTCTCTCTTACAGTAAATGTGTGTTCAAACACGCTGTTTATATTTGGCCCCGCATTTTACATTACATGCAGGTACATTAGAATAGTAATCATAGTAGGCTTCTAGAAGGCTCTATCCTTTTTCTGACAGATGACAAACTGAGTGCCTGCATAAAGGCCCAGTTTAAGATAAATAAGGATTTTTTTGTAAATTATTCTAGTGGAGTATCAGAATAAAAATATAGAACTGGAAATGAGCATAATAGGTCTCCTTTAAATTCAATGTAATTAATTAAATTAAAATAAATAGAGAATCTGCTTGAATAATGAGCACCACCAATAATTACCCTAAAAACATTACTTACATACCTGGCTTTTTCCTTTTGCAACTGAGATTAACTGCACCCATGGCAGACCCTGTGAAGACAGCAGTGAGTTTGGAGAAAGAAGATTACTCATATACCAAATAAAGTTTAAACACAATAATTCAAATACATCAAAATCACAACATCACACAGCAGTACATGTACAAACAGATGAAAAAAAAAACCATGTATTTTAAATGCGATTGGTTTAAGGTGGATTCATAAAGCCCATGTGTTTTGTTTTCCTACTTATGGCCAGACTGCTTGTAATAATCACAATTTGTTTTAACAAGTGCAGATCTTTTGATGACTTGTTCAGGAAACGCAGGTGTGGCAAAATAATGGTGTGGTATGGCCAGATATAATTATTCTAATATTTATTTATAAATATTTTTAAGAAAGATCCTAATATTGTTAATGCTCAAATTGAGCCTAAGAAAATGTCTGTAATAAGCAGTGGCCCGTTCCACCATATTAACATTGGCAGCTACAGTTGGGAGTGTGTGCAGGTAGGGGCAGTCGTGGCCTAACGGGAGAGTCAGACTTGTAACCTAAAGGTTGCAGGTTTGAGTCTCAGGTCCGGCAGGGATTGTAGGTGGGGGAGTGAGTGTACAGCACAGTTTGATATGGTTAATGCTCTAGTAGTAGTCAAGACAAGGCATGTTCATGTGTTCTGGGAGAGTTGCTTTGGTGTGAGCCCTGACAGGAGAGGTAGGTTTTTTTTAGTTGGATACTTTCAAAATCTAGCTTCTCTGTCTAGTTTCTCAAACATAGGTGCTTGATTTTATGGCCTCTGGCCATGGAAGTGATTGGAACACCTGATTCTGATTATTTGACTGGGTGAGTAAATACTTTTGGCAATATAGTGTATCATGCAGCAAAAAAGATATAGCATAAGGTGTTTGAGTTATTTTTCCCTATTTAGCATTATGTGTCCTGCAATGTGACTATTTCACATGCACACACTGCAATGTCAATGCTGAAAAGGTATATCATGCAGCCCTTACCTGCATAAATCTCTATGGGGTAAAAAGCACCACGAGTCGAGTAACATTAAGGTAACCCATGGTTCAAACACTTCAAGCCTTTACAAATTTCAACTGTAACTCTTTAAATCTGTCCTAATTACCTTGTCTGTCCATAGTGTTCATCTGCTCCATCTGCCCCTCTTTAATGGTCTCCTGCTCCACTGTAGTGCTCATCTGCTCCACCTGTCGATCCATAATGGTCTCCTGCTCCACCTGCACCTCCATTATGGTCTCCTGCTCCACTATAGTGCTCATCTGCTCCACCAGAATGTTCGTTGTATCTTCCACCTGTGTGGTCCTCACCTCCTCCTGGTTGCTTGTGATCTCCAGTGGGTCGCAGGGTGTGAGGTGCAGCGTAATCAGCTCATCATTGCCACTGGAATCCTGGTTCCAACCTGTGCAATTTAAACAAGTGTTATGTTTTGCTTAAATCCAGTGCAGTTTAAACTTATGGTTACTCTCTTTGTTTTAAGTGTTAATCTGTTTGAATCATACAGTGCAATTTTGTAGGTTTGCGCATGACAAACTGCAAATGTGATCAGCTGGAATTTGACATACATATGTTGTGCTCTTCCCATCATTCCCAAAAGCTTGTTCTCTTTGGGGGACTGATTAAACAAATTGTTTAAGGGATGGTTCGCCCTAAAACTACATTTCAGTCATCAACAACAGACAAATATGAAAATAAAAAACACAAAGAAACAGTCATAGTTCCTCATTCACAAATTCTGTGCAGTTACATTCAAACTTCACAATACCATGCAGATAAAACTTGTGGCAGTGGACAGGTAGAAAAGTTTTTACAGTCATACAAGTTGTAGTTTGCCAAATCCTTACAAAAATGGTTTGAGGAAGTGCTGTTTAGCAGTGTCTAAAGATACATTCTTATTAACTTAAACTTTAATTGTATTAAAAGACCCAGTATTGTACTAACAAACTGTTGGTTGTAGAAAAATGGAAAACTCCGCCAAGTTTCTACTGTCAAGGAGGTTAGGAGTTGACTACTGAAGTTTTAGTGGGGAGCCATCCCTTTAAGATTTAAACATTGATAAAAATGTTTTACATACTCAACACAAGTTGTGAACTTTGACTTTAAAAATATATATGCATGCATCTTACCTTCACAAAGGTATTCATAAAATGAACCTATCTTCTGAAGGTAGTCCTGGGCATAGGAGGAGAGTGTGCAGCGAGGGGTTAATATTTCACACTTGTTTTCTTTCTTTTTGGTCTCTTTTCCAAGAAGCAGAACTGGCTTGTATCCAATGGCATGGAGTTTCTCAAGCTGCAATGACAACATTGTGTATTTGTGGTTTAAAGTAATAGAAAAAAGCAGCAAAACAACTAAGATCATTTACTATTGAGAATATAGAGTATGATATTATTGATATTATTACTGGTCTCTGATGTCAAATTAATGCACAGCCTAACATTGCACACATTTTTATATTTACTTAAAATTAAAACATTTCAGTTTAATTAATTTAGTCAATCCTTTTACCCTGTTTTAACATGGGTTTCTATGTAGATCAGAACACTAGAGCATCCAAGCGGAAGTTAGAATCCATCATGGTGACACTCATCGGTTAATCAGGAAAAAGGTAGATAGAAAAACAGCAAAAAGATAAATCTGACACCATAAGAGTATCAAAGAACTTTCTGCAACATTAGTAGCTCAGGTTTTGCACCTAAATTGGCAAGATTGTGTTACCACTGTCAAAAATGGACAGTGAAAATCTATAGATTTATAGAAATTAGTGTATATTCTAAGCTGATAATCTAATGTTAAGCATATTAAAAAGCTCCATAGTGCCATTACTTTGCAATGTCACAACGACCATCAATTGTCAGTGTCTCACTCCTCAAAGTTTAATGTGTGTGTAGAGTACACAAAGCTGCTGACATAAGCTACATTAAAAACAGATGGGCGCTATTTGAATGGGTACCTACGCAGACTGGAACAGAAGAGCATCCAAATTGGAAGAATTTGTAATGGCTGTGTTCATCGAAACAGGTATATATTGCACCTGTGATTCTGTCATAAATGCATGACTGTGTTTTTTATGAATTTGGAATTTCCAGGCATCACTTATATTTGCTGTGGTAGATAATTTAGGACTGTGGTGTGTTAAGGCTAAGATGTAATTACTTAAGGGTATTACCACTGAAAGAAAAACAGTACATTAAATTAAAAACATTCTAGCAAAATCAAAACATCAAAGTTGATAGTAAAATAGTAGTTTTAAATTTGTTCACATATAAAAGCATTTCTGACCTTGGACTGGCATGTTCAATTAATCATAAATGGTATCACTGAATTTACTTCCTAGATGATCTGGTCAGTTTAATGTCATGTAAGAAATTGTACATACCATGACAATGGCTTCATCCTTGATGGATGCAATGTTGTGGTTCTTCTTCCGACCAACCTTCCATTCCTCTCGCTTCTCATCAAACCGCTGAAGCTTCTTCTTCAGGCGCTGCTTCAGAGGCTGCTCCTTTTTGCAATGGGAACAGATCTTCTGTGCGCAAAATAAAATGCCCTGACAAAAGGGACAAATCTTTTTTGTAGACCCCCCTGGCATTGTATCAGACAAAGGACAGACAGACTGACAAAAATTGATAAGACAGACAAGTAGACAAAGACAGAGAGAGAGGAATTTTGTGAAATAAAGACTGAGAGATAGATAAAGATATAGATTGGAAAGATGGATAGAAATATAGTTAGTGAGACAGATGGACACAGAAGTTGTGACAAATAGACAGATATAGAAAAAGATAACAAGAGAGATAGAGGTTGGCTCTTAAAAGTGCCTTTGGGTTCGCTAAATCAGGTCTATCTAGATTCGGACTGGTGAGGTGACTCGTTTGACAGGATCTGGAGGGAGAACAGAAAATGTTAATTATATAGTGTAGAATACTTATGCTAAAATAAGGTTTAAAAAGTGCTCCCCTATAGTGATAGATTTCTTATAAATGCTTAAGATAAATGAATAAAAATCAAAATTTTCCTATTTTCTGTACACTAACATGCATCTGGGGTTTCCTCATCCAAGATTCAAAGGCAATGTTATGTGTAGTAATGTTAGGCCAATTTATATACTGACATATTCAGATATGTGAAGGGGGAAATATGTCAAATATACTAAGAATAATACCATAACACTTTTTTTCCCGGTTACACTGACAAGACTTTTTATTTATTTATATATATATGTGTATATATATATATATATATATCTTACTTTTAATTGGCTAAATAGCCTACACTGCTGGACAATAACCAATAATTTGTAGTCTATAATATTTTTTCCCTGTTTTTTTCTTATCTGTATCACAGGATAAGGCAGAAAATATATTTTTTAGTTTCCATACTGTAATTAATGCTATGTCAGCAGCACTGCATTATTTATATACTTCATAACATGATCACATACCATATGTGTCATATATTTGTCTTTCATTCTTTCATTGTCCTTCCATCAGTTACAACCTTTCTGTTTTTATTCAGCATAGCTACAGCTGTAGCCTTTTTTTTTTTTTTTTTTTTTTACAGCTGTAGCCTTTGTCCATATTAGGGTTTTCTGGCACGTCATTCGTAATTACTTCTACTAGTCTTTTTTGTACTTTCTGCGTGAGAGCGCCTCTAGCGTCGAGTATGAATGAAACATACACTGCTTGAGCGTGTTTAGCGCTCCTTAATGTTGACATTTGCCAATTTTGGATACGATTAAAACATAAGGTCATGATGATTGAGAAAAAAATCGCCCATATCCCAGACAATAACGCAATGCTCCACCAGGCTGACATAACTTAAAACTAGAGTTAGCTTATATTGAAGTTAGCTAGCCCCGTTTAGCAAGCCTAATTTCACAAGTTTTTTCGCTGATAATGAGGAAACCTTTGGTCGGGCTTTAATTGTTGTCCTAACATATAAACCACGCGAGCCTAATGGCAAAGAAAGGGATCCATTTTTAAAATTTAAACAAAACGTGATCATTAATTATTAGCCTTGTAACCTACCTGGACAGTGGTTTGCGCGCAATGAGAAGAATTCACCCAATTGCAAAGCAGACTGGCTCCGTCTCCATAGCAACGGAGGCTGAGGCTCATGGGTATTGCTCTTTTCTTTTCTTTTCTTTTCTTTTCTTTTCTTTTCTTTTCTTTTCTTTTCTTTTCTTTTCTTTTCTTCTATTTTTCTATTTATTATTTAAAATATGTATATACACATGGCTTGAACTGACAAAGAGCAATAAACAAATAAACAAACAAATAAGTAAATAAACTAATAAAAAAACAAAATTGTAAGCTTCAGAAAATAATCAGGAGCACAGCAAAATCATATTTTTTCATTAGTACAGCTGTTTTAGCAGCTGTCTTATTAAGCGATGAGCAAAGACAATTATAACATAGTTTGAGATTAATAAAAATGGCATTAAAAATAAGTGTTTTAGCTGGCATATTCACCGTAGTAAACGGTCGGTAAGGTTCATATGTAGCTACTGTACTATTTACTGCTTTATTTGACACAAATCTATGGAAAACGGCATTTCTCAGAAAAGTAGCACAACTCTGCAGTCTCCTTATTTACCAGGGGAATGTATATACTATATTTTTTGACTGTAAGCACTGACGAAAATAAGTAAATAAATAACAAATTAGAAAGAAAAAAAAAATACAGCGTCTGTGGTCCCCAGTGGCACAACTAAAAACTAAAAACGAAATATATTTCCCATTGAAATACATTAGATCGAAATTCGTGCTGAGTGACACGAAAGATATTTCCCATTGAAATACATTAGATCGAAATTCGTGCTCAGTGACACGAAAGATATTTCCCATTGAAATACATTAGATCGAAATTCGTGCTGAGTGACACGAAAAATATTTCCCATTGAAATACATTAGATCGAAATTCGTGCTCAGTGACACGAAAGATATTTCCCATTGAAATACATTAGATCGAAATTCGTGCTGAGTGACACGAAATATATTTCCCATTGAAATACATTAGATCGAAATTCGTGCTCAGTGACACGAAAGATATTTCCCATTGAAATACATTAGATCGAAATTCGTGCTGAGTGACACGAAATATATTTCCCATTGAAATACATTAGATCGAAATTCGTGCTCAGTGACACGAAAGATATTTCCCATTGAAATACATTAGATCGAAATTCGTGCTGAGTGACACGAAAGATATTTCCCATTGAAATACATTAGATCGAAATTCGTGCTCAGTGACACGAAAGATATTTCCCATTGAAATACATTAGATCGAAATTCGTGCTGAGTGACACGAAATATATTTCCCATTGAAATACATTAGATCGAAATTCGTGCTCAGTGACACGAAAGATATTTCCCATTGAAATACATTAGATCGAAATTCGTGCTGAGTGACACGAAATATATTTCCCATTGAAATACATTAGATCGAAATTCGTGCTGAGTGACACGAAATATATTTCCCATTGAAATACATTAGATCGAAATTCGTGCTCAGTGACACGAAATATATTTCCCATTGACAGTAGCGTGTTTACCCACCATGCAAAGCACGCAATTGCTTTTCATTTGCGACTTTTTCCCAAGGGGAACCCCCAGGACACGACCAATTTCTCCCGCAATCGTATTTTTTCAGGTGGGAACGCGATCCGGGGGCACTCCCCCCGGAACGTGATCCCAATTTCTCCCGAGGAGGGACCCAGCCGCCCCCCAGGAACGCGATCGCGGGCCTCCTCCAGGAGGTTTTTGCTTAGGGCCGCCTGTAACGTAGACACGCCCCTGCCCATAGAAATACATTAGATCGAAATACGTGCTGAGTGACACGAAAGATATTTCCCATTTAAATACATGAGATCGAAATTCGTGCTGACTGACACGAAAAAAGAGGGAAATTCGTGTCCATGAACACGAATCAATAGATTAAATTTCGTGACTATAACACGAACTGCCGTGAGACTGGGTTGGGATGTGAACTGCTAAATGAGGATAAACCTGGTCTGCTGCAGAAATGGGATGCTTTTAATGGAAAAGAAATAGGAGAATACACCTTTGACACAGAAAAAAATAATTTCCAGACAAAAATAATATGGGGGCCATGGGGCCAAATAACAAAACTTCATATGAAGATTATGTGTGAAAATATTTTCCAACCCATTTGCATTAAGATTTTACGCAGGTACCTGCACTTAAATAAGAACAGTGTAATGAGAAAAGGTAAGAGCATCAACCCGATTAATATAAGAATAATTATTGATTCATGCAGTGAAGCCAGAAGTTTAATGTTAGCAGTTAAACAGTAAAACATCTTGTTTTTCTCTGTATAGTGAAACCCAGAGTCAGACTTATGAGGAAGATGCTCCCAAACTCTCAAGAGCTTCGGATCAGCTGTCTGGCCACTGGTTTTTACCCACGTCACATTAACATGACACTGTCCAGAGATGGTCAGCCTGTGGATGATGATCAGATCACAGGAGGAGAGATTCTGCCCAACGGAGATGGAACTTACCAGATGAGGAAGAGTTTGGTGATCAGGGAAGAAGAGCAACGTGAAGGACATAAATA
This sequence comes from Garra rufa, assembly GCF_049309525.1. Taxonomy (NCBI): domain Eukaryota; kingdom Metazoa; phylum Chordata; class Actinopteri; order Cypriniformes; family Cyprinidae; genus Garra; species Garra rufa. The sequence goes on from NC_133373.1 coordinate 38,832,955, forward strand.
CAACTGCACAATGAAACAACTCAATCTGGACAACAAACTGGACATTACATTTGGTAAAGAAAAACTATATATATATTAATGGTAGGTTTATTTGAACAGTGAGAGACAGAATGACAACAAAAAATCCAGAAAAACTCATTTCAAAGAAGTTACAAAATTGATTTGCGTTTTAATGAGTGAAATTTGTATTTGACCCCTTTTGCAAAACATTACTTGGTTAGTGCATTAGTGCTTGGTGGCAAAACCCTTGCTAGCAATCATAGAGGTGAGACGTTTATTGTAGTTAGAGTCTAACTGTTAGACCACGAGTTTTGCTGCATTTCTATGTTAGTGGGAAAAACGTAAAATATCAGCAGTGGATCAAAAAAAAAAAAAAATTCCCTCACTGTGGTTTCACTTGTTTTATTTTCTGTTATTACTTCTTTAATTTACCACATTTTCAGATGTGGCTGAATCTGACCCAGGATCATCCAGTCTGTCTGTAGTTGTCAGTATGCTGGCGTTGATGTGTGTAGCTGTTCTCATCATAACTGCACTCATCATATGGAGGAAGAGACGTGCTGCTGGTAAATGTTCTGTGCAATCCAGGTTTATTACATCTAATGCTCAATCGAGAAAAAAAAAAAAATCAGTTCCTTTAGAGACCAAAGTTTAAAGTTCACTGTTTTATGTTTCTGTGGTGTTATTCTGTATTCCGCATGGTTTAACTATATCATTCTTATTTAGGACAAGAATCAGAGAAGTCACAGAGTGATTACTCTCTTACTCCATGTGAGTACACTGTTTTATGAAGTGATATGAATGCAGTATGTTAATTCTATGGTTCATTTAGGAAACTTTATGGAAATGGCTACTCATTTTATTTTTCTTATTTCAGCTTCCACAAATGATTAAACATGACAAGTGAGTCTATGGCCCAACATTAAAGTCAAGAAAACATGCCAACCTTTGCAACATAAAAATGAAATCATATTATAATCAGATAATAAGAAATACTGTCTCATTCACTGACCATCAAATCTGCATTTTCACAAACAAATTGTTATTGTGTACTAAAATGCATAAAAAAAAAAAAAAAAGAATTTAGGAACAACTGGGGGGCATTCCAGAAAGTGAATACTGTGAGTACTAAAATCTTGGTTGATTAACCCAAACCTTGGTTACTTGTTGGTTACAAACACCTGTGGAAAGTTAGTTCAGTCAACCTCCTATTAGTAACCCCAAGTTATTTAACACACACAATTACTTTCTTAGTGTATATCACCACCTACTGGGTTGTTGGAGAGTTGCTAGCTATTACATACCCTTAAGCTACCTCAGTTTTTAGAACTGAAAGTTGAGGTTATTGGTTTATTTTTTCAGAAACTTTCCTATGTCACATAACCTGCCTTCTGGGCAACGCTAAAAACATGTATACATAGTTATATAAAATGTGTTTGAAATTGTTTTGTGTAGTAAACTTGCTGTGCTTTGCAAAGAGCGCATTTAGGTAAAAGAATAGTGTGTGCTAATGCACTTAGGCCTACTTATGCATTATTCTATGCAATTTTTTAGTGTATGTAGTGTGATTAATGTGAAAATTCCAAAAAAGCCAAGATGATGCAGTTAAGTTATCAAAAATACAAAATGTATTGGACACTCAATGTTTTTAGTGATAAATGATAAGAATTATAGATAAAAAATAATCTAAAAGTAATCAATAAAGTAGTCTGATCATATTACCTAAAATGTGTAATGTAATGGATTGCATTACTAACTATTTTTCTCATATAATTTGGAAACAATAATGGACTATGGTTTTCTACATAATCTACATAGCACTGCATGTGGTTGTGGATTAGGAAAAAAAAATCAATAATAATAAAAAAGAAACAAATAATCCACACAATTACTAGTGGATGGGTTTTATTATCTTGTGCTATATTACAGTTTTTTCTTGTTGTTACAGAGTGATCTTTGGGGAATGGGATTACATTTTTTTTTTTTTTGCTTGTAATAAAGACCATTTATGATCTCCATTCAATGTTTAGTTTGTTGTTTTTACTTTTTTGGTTGCAAAACATGTAAAACATAATTTTTTGTAGTCATATTTCTGGTGTGCTGGTTATTCTCTGTCATATATTTTATTCATTTTCTTTCGGTTCCCACAATCTAATAGGTAAATCTAATAACAGTTTGAAAACTGACATTTTGTATTTTCAGAAAACAGATCAGACAAATGATTAATATATTGATATCACTTATACAACACATTAATGCATTAAACAATGTTAATGAAATAAACCTTGTTGCTAAAGAAATATACAATAATGACTAAGCTATCACACAAAGCTTCAATAGTCCTGTTCAGCCCTGTAATAATAACCAGTTTCCTTCAGAGACAATGGGTAGCAACCACACAAATGAACAGAAAGGGAAAATAAGAGTCCATATCACACCTGTTTGAGAAACACAAGTGTGATGATAAACTGTTTTGTTTGTTATAGACTTTCATTTTCATTTATATTTCCTTGCAATGTTTTATTTATTTTATTCATTTTATTTATTTTTTCCTTTGGCAAAACTAGAACAACTACAATATATCTAATAAAAATGTAAAAATAAAAGAAAATATAATTTTAATTGCCTTGTTTGTGTGAAGTGTTTTGTAGCATTCTTATATGTAATTATAATTTCAGGCTTTCTGATATAATCTGTCTTTTCCTAAAAAATATATTTCTAAAAAAGTAAAAAAAAAAAAAAAAAAGCATCTCATCAATCACTTTGATTGTCAAGTTATAATACAGTATAGTCTAACAATGTCATGCAAGTGACCTTTACCTAGAAGTCTATGACTAGTCTGGCTCTACCAGTCTACTTTTTCATGTCATTATCAAAATATAGTATCAGCATCACTTTGCTCATCTAGATGGTACTTTGAATGACTCTCACTGTTATGCAAAACATAATAGTATTCGCATATCATGCAGCATCAGCACAGTACTGAACTCAATGGTGTTGTCCATCTATGTTGCCAAAGGCATTAGTGAGTGAGAAACTGTGGGCACAAGAACAAGCATATAATATTAGTACAGTGTCAAATTGGACAATGTTTATAATATTAAAAATACACATTTATATTTTACAAACATTTACATAAATATGCAATAATTGACTGGGAAATGAAGGAAAATCACCTATTGAGAAAGCCCTGACAGAGAGAACATGTAAACTCCACACAGAAAGACCTTGTCCCAACCGAGAAGCTTCTTGCTGTGAGGCCACTGTGACACCAATTACAAGACAAAGCAGTAGTCCATATACAGCACCTAGAGGACCATCTGTGATACAGTAGCCTACCTGTTTGTGGATTTAATTTTTACGTAATGTTTCTTTTTTTATATATATATTTATGGTATGAAAGGCATGTATGTGCATTCATCTGACAGTATCTAACAATGTAAACAAATGGAGCCCTAGTTAAGTTTTGATCTAATTTATTATGTACAAAAGTTATTATTAGCCCCTTTCACACATACAGTCTTTACTGGTAAATTACCAGTAAATTACCATTAATAGATCATGTGTGAATAGGACCTTTTAAAAAATACTGGTAAATTTGTTCCGGCAATTTACCGGTAAGGGTAGTTGTAACATTACCAGTAAATTGCCGGAATGATGCTGTGTGTGAACGTGGAATGAAGATTACCGGTATGAGCATGTAGAACGTGCTGACGAAGTCTGCTTTGGTCCAAATTGACCAATCATAACGTTCTTATAGAGATGACGTGATTACTCTGAGCTGTTTACAAAGCTACGCTGCTTGTTTAAATGAGTTTTTCCTTTGTGAATATGCGCTTGATGGACATCTTTGACCATTGTGCCTTGTCTGACAGCTGTTTTAAGTGTTGCGCTCAAGACCCAGTCTTCTTTCTCATTCATCAACGCTGCGGCTCTGCAGTCAGATACTATTATGCGCATCTCAGGTTGATAAGAGCAAAAACCACATTATGTTTGATCATTCCCTTTTGCCGGTCACTATACTTTGTTGAGTGAAACTAAAGCATTTCTGCTGACATGACGGCATTTATCGGCATTTTGATGCTGTTGTGTGAATGGTCTCTTACCGTTAAAAAGCCAGAATGCTGTTGGCTGTGTGAACAGCATATTTCTGTATTTATTGGTAAAGTCGTACTGGTAATTTTCCGGCAATTTACCGGGAATGCATCCATTTGGATGCTGCAATAATACTAGTGGTGACTGAAATATTGACCATTACCCAGAGCCGGACAGTAACGGAGTAGGGCCTACTTTTACTTGAGTACAGTACTTAAGTACAATTTTGAGGGATCTGTACTTTACTCGAGTATCATTTTTGGGGAGTACTCATGACTTTACTCAAGTACATTTGAGAGGCAAATATTGTACTCTTTACTCCACTACATTTCTATCCATAACCGTGAGTAGCCTACCCATTACTTCAAAAAAAAAAAAAAAAAAAGGAAAAAAGCGATTGGATTGTGCAGGCGCCACTGATTGGGACAGCCTATGAGCAATTACCTTCAGCTTTCCGCCAAAGTTAACTCCATAGTCAGATAATGATTTAGATAAGAGACAAAACCATGGACGAAACAATGGATGAAGATGCAGCAGGTCCATCCCGGGAATGTGCCAACTTGTTGCCCCAGTTCAGAGTTGTGTCAGAACATTGCTATATTGCCTTCTTTGCTGGTTTAGGTTTATTGATTTGAATGATGAAAAAACAGAGAAACTCACATGTACACACAATTGTTAGCTGAATTTTCTTTTCTAATATTACACATTAATGTGAGCTGAGCATTTGCTTTAATCTCCTTGAGTATGCGGTGTGTTTAACACAGTCAGGTTCAAATGTGGGTGCAAAAAATCCATTAAAACTCCAAGGTATTAACATTAACATTTTTCATAACTCCATGTAGGACGTTTCTGTACATAAATGTAAGCACGGTGGCAGTAGTAATGCGATATTTAAAAAATGTACTCTTGATACTCAAGTACTTTTAAAAACAAGTACTTCAGTACTTTTACTTAAGTAGACATCTGACTCTAGTACTTTTACTTGTACTTGAGTAAAATTTAGCTAGGGGTATCTGTACTTTTACTCAAGTAATGAAGCTGTGTACTCTGTCCGCCTCTGCCATTACCCTTTGAAGTCAAATCAGTAACAAGTTCCTCAGTTTTGTTTGTGTAGAATAAAGACAAAGGAATATTTTACTACATAAACCTTACTACATACTACAAAAAACTATTTTATGCTAAAAACAAAAACATAATTTGCCAGTAATTGTAATATAAGACATTACAGTAATGTCTAAAACATCTTAAGACTTTATAGAAAGTTTTAGAAATGTATATAGAAAGATAGAAATGCATCCTATTTTAAGGTTGTTTATATAATTTTGTACTAATAAACAAGAAAAAAAATACTGGTTAGGAAAATGAAATTTGCAGTGGAAAATCATGCTGGTCATCAATATTTCAACAAGGTTAAAATGCACACATTCAAAATAATTGACTGAATAATGACTGTCAAATAATGACTGTCAGTGCAATTCAAAGTTCATTTGGGACATTCTCAGCAGCATAAAAAATAAAGAGTTTTTTTTATCTACTTATGGATTTTAAAAAATGTATAAATAAATGAATAAAAAGTCTTTGGGTGAGCCTGATTAAATCGTTGACAGTGGTTTGGAACTGAACTAAGCAAAGGCCAGTAAATGAGATCAATCAAACAACTCAGTTAAATCAATGTGAGTTCACCAATAGCCAGCAGCAGAACAAACTAGCCTGCTAAATTAAAATCTTCCTTTACACATTAAACATACGTTCTTGGCAGTAAGTGCAAGTATGAGAATGCCAGTCACTGCACTTACTCGGCTGGTATTTTCACAGTAAAGTGCCCAGGAAATACTTACCACAGTGGTAAACCCTTCAAGTGTGCTCGCAGTGGTAAAACTTCAACATTCAGTAACAAAGAATCCTTTAAACTTCAACAAAGCAGAACATTAAACAATTCTCATTCTTTTTTCACCTTGCTCCAGAAGACATAAAATATTGGATAATATTTAATATCCTGTGCAAGGCATGCTGGGAATTAGCAGTCTAATGCCCATTTTCAGTTGGCAACAAATGATTCACGTACCAATGAGAGAGAGAGAGGGTTTATTGACAAGACAGCAGACTAGACAAGAGATTGAGGTGAATAGTCCAAACAATAGGGAGGTACGAGGCACAATGACTGGCAGGCTGAGAGAGTGGCCACTGAGTCCAGCCCTGGAGGAAGGAGGGTCGGAGAACTGCAGAGGAATGGTAATGCAAGACAGCGAGGACCAGGCAGGATCACACAGAAGAGAACAGACTCTCTGGGCACAATCAGGCACTGCACCAATCTTGCTGCTTGGCAGGTAGAATAAGCACTCAATGATGCACAGCCTGCAGGACAGAGCTGGACAAGAGATGCTGCAGACAAGACAGATGGCGGAAAATAAACGCTATGCAATGACTAGAGAAACTATACTAAAGTAGAAAACAAAACGAAAACTAAAGGAAATAAACATAGAGATGGGACATTTGACACATAGGCTCCGAAGCCTGTTTTACTCTATTGAAGCAGAAGCATTGAAGCATCACATGACCGATGATGTTTAAGGATTCAATCGTCACAACCAAACACCTAAAATTTGGTGACTGATTTGAATCTTTGGGGCAGCTTCATTCATTATAAAGAGATGCGAAATATGAAAGTGGCTGCTATAATTAGAGCTGACAACTAGATGTCACTGGTAGGGTATGTGTTTGAGGATTTGAAGCTTTGAATCTGTTTTGGTACAATCAGGGGAAAAGCCTCAAAAGCTTCACAAGGCTTCATCTGCCCATCTCTAAATAATCGTAAACAATAGCAAAGATACTCTAAAACAGTTGACTGGAAAAAAAAAAAAAAAAAAACAAGACAAGAATAGCAGGTAGTGCTACAAGTAGCTTCCTCAATACTCTATAGCTCATTAGCAACAAAGAGGACCATAGAAGCACAATATATAGTAAGAAAACTGGCAAAAAAAGAGCAAAATATAAAGGGAGCAGAGAGCATGAGGAGCAGGTGCCAACACTAATAAAAACAAAGACTTAACAAGGACTAAACAAGGGGGCGTGGTAATTGGAAACAAGGAGGCAGAGCAAGAGGAGTGCATGGCCAACAACAACAAAGACAGAACCATGTGCTCAGATACAGCACAAACATAGACACACTGAACAGTGACAAGACAGGTAGCACTGTCAGAGGAGAACCCAGACATGAACATCTGTTTTACAAATTTAAGTGGATTGCACACAATAAAATTGTGAATTAGTAAATTAGAATTAAGAATTAGGTTTACAAATGTAACATGAGACACAGACATACATGTTCCTGTTTTCACAGCATCTCACTGAATGAACTGCAAATTCAGTGCTGTTCAAAAGCTTGGGATAAGTAGGATCTTATACTTATGAAGGTTGCAATTATTTAATCAAAAATACAGAGGATTTTTTTTTTTAATTATTCTATTATATATTATATATTTAATATTGTTAAATATTATTTCAGTTTAAAAATCTATCATGCCTTTAGAGCAGTCTCTGTGCGTGCTGCAGCAGTTTGTGTGAGACAACGCAAAACTTCATTCACCCCAATCGGAAGCATTTTTACACTTAATCATTCCCTACCCCCATTATAGTGCACTATGTGCCATTTATCATATAGAACAAGTGACTAATTTCAGTCACAGTAGCACTTGTCTATTTATAGTGGAGGGGGTGGGATGCTTCAGATTCTACAGAGCATTTGATTGGACAAAAAATCTAATAAGAAGCTGAAGAGCAGGGTAATGTCATATGCCTGTCACTTGAGAGGGGAGGTCCTTCATCAATGGAATTGGCCAAGCGGCTACCTCAGCATGGCAGCGTGTGTATAATCGTTCCCCATAGCGACCCCTAGAGGACGCAGTTCCCTATCTCAGGGAACGTACTCGGTTACTAACGTAACCTCGGTTCTCTCTAGAGAGGGAACGAGTACTGCGTAAGTATCTTACGCTGGGGGGGGGGGGGAATCCTTTTCCGCGAGAGATATTGAAGCCAAAAAATTATCCTTAATTTTGTATTAATGTAAAACGCGTTGCAGCAGTGTACAGACATAGGCGAAACAGCTTGCGCGCCTATTGGCTGCTCTGCGGCAACTGCAGCAGCCTATTAGAGCGAGGCCTGACGCGACGCCAGATCCAATGGGGGCATTTCGCGCCCTTTGCGTCGCTTCGCGCCCTTTTCGTAGCTTCCCGCCTAAAAGGGCGTGGTCTAGACCTATATGGATCGCTCGTAGGCAACTATTATCTGGTTTTTCATCATCGAAGCAACCAGAGCGTGCGCATGCACGGCAAGATACGCAGTACTCGTTCCCTCTCTAGAGAGAACCGAGGTTACGTTAGTAACCGAGTACGTTCTCTTACGAGAGGTCTCTCGTACTGCGTAAGTATCTTACGCTAGGGGACCCCATGTAAAACGCCGTGCATGCTGAGATCTGACACCAAAGACCCAAGGGCGAAAGCCCGGGGTTCATACAGTTCATAATCACCTATAGAACTCACAGGGAGTCCGGGGAAGAGGGAGGGGCAACGCCGCACTCTTCCACATAGTGCAGCGTCACTCAGACGCTAAGTAAACGTACATACAGGACGGGGTTATGGCCTGAGCTGACGTAAGAATAAGGGTCTTCACACAGTTTGCCCAGACACATCTTGTGCTATTACTTTCACTGTCGACCCTAGAGCTGTGCTCAGTAGACGCAGCATCCCGAGCTGATAACATCAGGTCAGACAACACTGAACATCTAGACTGACAGCAATCTGGCCTGTAAGGCGGGAACCTCCAGGTTGTAAAACCTTATAAATGTAGACGGAGAGGCCCAGCCCGCCGCCGTACAAATATCTTGCAAGGCAATCCCACTCGACCAAGCCACGATGAGGCCACGCCCCTCGTGGAATGTGCTCTGACACCTAGCGGGCACTGCATGCCCTTGGAAGCATATGCCAACGCAATAGCATCAACTATCCATCTGGATAAGCTCTGTTTCGACGCGGCCAGTCCCTTGGGACGCCCGTAAAACGAAACAAAAAGCTGCTCTGTCTGTCTAAAAGCAGACGAGCGAGACACGTAAGCTCGTAATGCCCTGACTGGGCATAGGAGGCTCGCGTCCGTTTCCTCATCATTGACCGGTAGGGCTGACAGCGCGATGACCTGTGCCCTAAACGGTGTGTTGAGTGATTTTGGAACGTAACCATGTTTGGGTTTGAGTATGACTTTAGAGTCATTAGGTCCAAATTCCATGCACGTCGCGCTCACAGAGAGTGCGTGCAAATCCCCTATGCGCTTCACTGAAGCGAGAGCCAGCAGAAACACAGTCTTAAGAGACAGGTATTTCAAATCAATCGTCTGCAGAGGCTCGAATGGTCCACCTTTCATGGCCTCTAGTACCACAGAAAGGTCCCATACGGGGACTGAGGGAGGTCTGGGGGGATTTAGTCTTCTAGCTCCACTCAGGAAGCGAATAACTAAATCGTTCCTTCCTATTGACTGACCTAGCGTTGTGCTCGAAAACGCTGTTATGGCCGCCACATAGACTTTGAGCGTGGACGGGGTTCTGCCCTTGTCCAGCAGCTCTTGTAGAAAGGAAAGCACCTCATCACACCACAGTTAGTGGGTGACGAGCCGCGGGCTGCGCACCAGCCCGAAAACACTGACCATTTTGAGGAATAGAGCCGTCTCGTAGAAGGGGCTCTAGCCTGCGTGATCGTGTTTAATACTCCTTTAGGGAGTTCATCATATATTCGCTGGTGGCCCAGACATGAAGGGACCACAGCTCTGGGTGAGGATGCCAAATCGAGCCGCTGGCCTGAGAGAGAAGGTCTCTCCTCACTGGTATCGGCCACGGGGCAGTGCTCGTCAGCTGCATCAGCGCTGGGAACCAGGGCTGGTTTTCCCAAAACGGCGCTATCAGCAGTATTGAACATCCTTTTTCCCTGACCCTCTCTATCACCTGAGGTAGGAGAGAGACGGGGGGAAAAGCATAGAGATGACGGCGGGGCCATTCGTGGGCCAGCGCGTCTCTGCTTTTTGAGTAAAATTCCAGACAGTGAGCGTTGTTCGGAGACGCAAACAGGTCTACTTCCGCTCTGCCTAATTTTTTCCACAGTAGTTGTACTGTCTGTGGGTGTAGAGACCATTCGCCTGCTGGAACATTGTTCCTGGACAGTCTGTCTGGCCCTATGTTTAGAAGCCCCGGCACATGCGCTGCTTTCAGCGAGCGCAGGTTGCGCTGAGCCCATACCAGGAGGCGTTCTGCAAGTCTGTATAGGTTTTTGGACCTGAGACCGCCCTGGCAATTTATATAGGAAACCACTGACATGTTGTCCGAGCGGACTAGTACATGGTTTCCTTTTATTACACCTAACTGGTACCAGTCGATTGCTCTCCACGGTTTCAGGGCTGTGACACATTTCTGATTGACCGTGATACGAAGCCGACCGGACGCCCACGCTTGACGCGGGACGCGCGCTTTCAGCCAGAACTGCAGTGGGCGCATACATAGCAGACCCAGCTGCAGAACTGATGACCCTGAGGCCATGAGACCCAGCATTTTCTGAAATTTTTTGAGCGGGACAGACGCGCCGCAGCGGAACGAGCCCGCTGTGCGCTGAATGTCTGCTGCGCGCTGTGGTGACAGCCGCGCTATCATTGACAGCGAGTCCAATTCTGTGCCCAGGAAGGAAGTTTTCTGACTGGGGGACAGGGAGCTCTTCGCCCAATTGACTCTGAGACCCAAATTCTCGGGGTGATCGAGTAACATGGTCGTATGCTGTACAAGCACTGAGCGAGACTGCGCTAGAATCAGCCGATCGTCCAAATAGTTCAGTATGCGCACGCCTTTCAGTCTGAGAGAAACGAGCGCTGCGTCCATGCACTTCGTAAATGTACGGGGTGCCTGGGACAAACCGAACGGCAGGACTGTGTACTGATATGCCTGGCCCTCGAAGGCGAATCTCAAAAATCGCCTGTGACGTGACGCTATCTGTATTTGAAAATACGCGTCTTTCAGATCCACTGACACGAACCAGTCTCCTTGGCGAACTTGCGCGAGGATTTTTCTGGTCGTGAGCATCCTGAACCGACGCTTCACCAGCGCTTTGTTCAGTTGCCTTAGATCTAACATGGGTCTGTGACCATGTCTTTTTTTTTTTTTTTTCTCGGTACCAGGAAATATCTGCTGTACAGCCCTCCATCGCTTTGAGCTTGAGAAAGGGGCTCTATGACCCCTTTGCTCAATAGTTTCGCCACTTCGGCTCGAAGCAGGTGTGCTGCTTCTGTCTGCATTGTGGTCTCGACGGGCGCTGTATAGCGGCGCGGGCTTCGGTGAAACTGTAGCGAATAGCCTCCTTTTATAATGTCCAGCACCCATTTCGAAACCCCTGGGAGCTTTTCCCATGCGTTTGCATGAATAGCTAGAGGTTGAATACGAAGCGCGCTCCGTTCTTTCAGTAACAGAGTGGTTTCGGTGTGCTGTGGCACCAGAGACGTGCTCGTGACATTCGGAGCGTGGGGCACGCTGATAGCGGGAACTATTATGTCTGTGTGTGGATGTGGTTGTGTGGCAACAGGCACATTTAACACACTGCAAACACCGTTCGCCTGCATGCACGTTAGTTTCGTTTTTACAGAAACCTTGGGGCGTGCATAATGTGATGTCTGTGGGCACTGAGAAGTGGGCACGTTTACCACATGTGAAGCGCAATCGATCTGAGTCAATTTTATGTGCGCTTGACTTCTGTGACAGGCTGTGCTTGTGCGTGTAGAGATGAGCACTAAGCAGTGGGCATTCTTACGACACGTGAAACACCATCGGCCGTGGCCGGGACTCCAGAAAATACACTCTGTTGAGAGTTTATCTGGGTAGCCGTGAAAACAACCTTTGTGTGCAGGCTATTAGCGGGCGACAGAACCGGCTTGCTGGCTGCAGAAAACACAGGAACAGTCACATTTTACACACTCCAAACATCGTTCGCTTGCATGGAGCGAATGCACGTTGATTTCATGCAAAACGTGCTCGTGACATTTGAGGCATGGGGCACGCTGATAGCGGGAACTATTATGTCTGTGTGTGTATGTGGCCGTGGGGCAGCGGGCACATTTAACACACTCCAAACAACGTTCGCTTGCATAGAGCGAATGCACTGTTGGTTTCGTTTTTACAGAAACCGTTTGACGTGCATAATGTGGTGTCTGTGAGCACTGTGAAGCGGGCACATTTAACACACTCCAAACAACGTTCGCCTGCATAGAGCGAATGCACTTTTGGTTTCGTTTTTACAGAAACCGGTTGACGTGCATAATGAGGTGTCTGTGAGCACTGTGAAGCGGGCACATTTAACACTCCAAACAACGTTCGCCTGCATAGAGCGAATGCACTCTTGGTTTCGTTTTTACAGAAACCGGTTGACGTGCATAATGAAGTGTCTGTGAGCACTGTGAAGCGGGCACATTTAACACTCCAAACAACGTTCGCCTGCATAGAGCGAATGCACTTTTGGTTTCGTTTATACAGAAACCGTTTGACGTGCATAATGTGGTGTCTGTGAGCACTGTGAAGCGGGCACATTTACCACGTGTGGCGCGCAATCGATCTGAGTCGATTTTATGTACGCTGTGCTTGTGTGTAGAGATGAGCACTATAGTGGGCATTCTTACGACACGTGAAACACCATCGGCCGTGGCCGGTTGTGAAACGCAATCGATCTGAATCGATTTTATGTGCGCTGTGTTTGTGTGTAGAAATGAGCACTGGGTAGTGGGCATATTCTTACGACACGTGAAACACCATCGGCCGTGGCCGGGACACCAGACAATACACTCTATTGGGGGTTTATCTGTGTAGCCGTGAGAACGACTTTTGTGTGCAGGCAAACGGGCGACGGAGCCGGTTTGTTGGCTGCAGAAAACACTGGAACAGTCACATTTTCTGGAACTGGACGAGCGAATAACTTTGGTGGGGGCCCGGCGTCAGCGGGACTCGTACACCGTCGTTTTCCTAGTTGTGCTAGGACGATTTCGGAGGCTCGGGTTTCAACTCAATCCTGGGCCGCGGGCCGCGTCTGACGGGGCGGCGGCCAGACGAGAAAAACGTCAGAAAGCATAAGCCACTGGTGCCTCTCAGCAACGGTGAGAGGCCATGTTATGCAGCGCTTACGCGGCTTGGCGGCGGCGAAAGCGCGGCGGAGCAGGTTTGACATCTGACGAAACGGAAATCCTCTTCCTTCTACATGGCCCCCTCGTCAGCGGCGTCGATTGAAGCGGTGGCAGACAGCGGCCGCTTTACGTCCGGAACTGAGGCTGATGAGGTCGATGAAGCAGGCGGGCGAACCGGCGAGCTTTGTCGGCTGGGGGAAGGATCCGGGGCCCGCTGGGCACGGCGCTTTTTGCGGCGCGACACCGCGGCGGGCGGGGGAGCAGTCTCAGTGAACAGTGCAAGGCAAGTCGTCAGAGTCGCCATTGGCATCTGCACGAGCCATATGAAGGCATCTTTGACGCTTTGCTCTTTTTAGAGAAACAGTGTGTATCGCAGCGGCGACACACACTGTAGATTATAAAGGATATAGGCGCCGGAAAGCGCAGCAGGAAGGCACGGAAGGCGGCGTGGCCAGCAGCTTCAGTGGCTCGTCCCGCTGAGATGCTTGCAGTCGACGGCGGCGGCTTCTTCTCCGGCTCCAGCGATG